>NC_083438.1:25842788-25954094 GCF_020745735.1 Hemiscyllium ocellatum
GGGGAGTAGGGGAGGAATAAAGATTACAGTGTGCAGGATTAAATCAGAGAGAGTTATCAGAGATGGACAGAGTGCCAGTGGGGCAACAGAGAGGGGGAACAGAGAGAGCGGGGAACCGAGAGTGAGGGTACAACAGGGGGGGGGGAGGAACAGAGAGGGGGGAACAAGAGAGAGAGGACAATGGAGGGTTGTGGAACAGAGAGAGAGGGGAAGCAGAGAGAGAGAGAGACAGGGAATGGGGGGAACAGAGGGAGAGGGGGAACAGAGAGAGAGGAGAGAGAGGAACGGAGAAGATGAGGGTATTGTTTGGGATTTGTCAAACAGTAGGATTGGTCCTTCTGTCATCATGGAGACAGGATCGAACCCTTAACCAGGGTCAGGAACACAGATGATCTATCTGTGGTCACACTGCTGCTTGTGGGATCTTGCTGTGCGTTTCTAGCCTCGGGCCAATTGCTCTTTAGTGATTTCTTTGTATTTCGCTGTTGCTTGATGTTCTGCAATGCATTAATGATGCAGTAATTAAACTGACCCAGTATCGCAGGGTAAAGTGGGAGACTGGGGAAGGCAGAGAGCAGTGGGATCTTGCTGTGCTCTTGGTGTCGCTGCTGTATTTTATTTCAAATTGCTTTTTATTTCCCTCTCAGTCTGTTCCCCCCGCCCCGAGGAGGGGATTAGATCCAGGAGCTGAAATCAGGACGGTGCAGAGACAGAGGGAATCAAATCATTTCTGCCCCGAGGAATCATCAGACCAGAGCCAGAACCAGAGAGAGAGAGGAGTGAGACAGCGAGAGGGAGAGAGAGTGAGACAGCGAGCTAGATAGAAAGACGGAGAGAGAGACTGAAGGAAAGAGAGACAGCGAGAGGGAGAGAGAGAGACAGCGAAGGAGAGAGAGCAACAGTGAGAGGGAGACAGAGACAGTGAGGGAGAGAGAGAGAGAGAGACAGCGAGGGACAGAGACAGAGAGTTTGGTTCTGGGAACCACACATACAGCAGGAAAATCCTGACAGATCCTCAGCAAATATCCCCCTCTCTTCCCAGCCCAGTGTGTGTCAGGAGGGGGCTACAGTCAGGCTCTTAGACCCTAGTGTGGGACCTCCCCCAGTTAATGATTTAATTGTCCCCCACCCGTCACAACCCAATGTGGAATGGCTGTGTACGATTACTTATCCCTGCCTATTGCAAGTTGATTTCCCACTGTTGAGCAACCCTTTGTTGTGACATTAGTAAATTAACTCCTTGTTTGGAGTATGTTTGGTATTTCTCTGTGGTAGCCCTCCTACACTTCACATTTTACCTGATTTGATAATGCCAACACAACCAGTTCTTCTGTAACATGATGATTGCATTAGTCATAGAGATGCACAGCTCAGAATCAGACCCTTCACTCCAACTCGTCCATGTCAACCAGATACTCTACCTAACCTAGTCCCATTTGCCAGTGCCTGGCCCTTATCCCACTAAACCCTTCCTATTGATGTAGCTATTCAGATGCCTTTTAAATGCTGTAATTTTACCAGCTTCCATCTGTTCCTCTGGCAGCTCATTCCAAGCACACACCACTCTCTGTACAAAAAAACGTTGCCCTTAGGCCCCTTTTAAATCTTTCCCCACTTATCCTGAACTGGTGCCCCCTAGTTTCGAACTCCCCCACCCCTGGGCAAAGACTTTGTCTGTTTATCCTATCCATGACTCTCATGGTTTTATAAAACTCTATAAGGTCTCCCCCAGCCTCAGACGCTCCAGGGAAAACAGCCCCAGCCTATTCAGTCTCTCCCTATAGCTCAAATCATCCAACCCTGACAACATCCCTGTAAATCTTTTCTGACCCCTTTCAAGATTCACAACATCCTTCCGATAGGAGGAGACCAGAATTGCACACAATATTCCAAAAGTGGCCGTACTACTGTACAGCCGCAACATGACCTCCCAACTCCTACACTTGATGCTGTGACCAATAAAGGAAAGCATACCAAGTGCCTTCTTCACTATCCAATCTACCTGTGACTCCACTTTCAAGGAGCTATAAACTTGCACTCCATTCATGTGCAACTCCATGTTACAGTAAAATCACGCTTCAGGAACAGCTTAAAGTGATGGGGCCAATCATATTGCAGCCAACACACATTTTCAAAGTTCACATTGTCAAAAGTGTCCCCAATTCTTCAATCGTGTTACAGCAAATTCATGTTGATGAAACACACGTTATAACAGAATGACCTGCAATTGGCTCCTGAGGGATTCGAGGTTAAAAAAAATCAATTGGAATTCTGGACAAAAATGAGCAAACAATCTGAAGAAATGGTGGTAAGGAATTGATAAGAGTTTTATGCACCAGCGATATAGATGTGTAATGTTCATTTTAATATCAAAATCTCTCCACAGTTTCAAGATCAGATCATCAAAACTTGAAACAAACACAATAGGCATTACAGAAACTCAGCAGGTCTGGCAGCATGTGTGGAGAGAGAAACACCGTTAACATTGAGTCGAATGTAACTCATCTTCACGACATTAAAAAACTGAACAATTTGACAACCTTGTGAGGTTTACAAGGGATTTGGGATCCACAGTGTCACTGACAGCTGTC
This sequence comes from Hemiscyllium ocellatum, assembly GCF_020745735.1. Taxonomy (NCBI): domain Eukaryota; kingdom Metazoa; phylum Chordata; class Chondrichthyes; order Orectolobiformes; family Hemiscylliidae; genus Hemiscyllium; species Hemiscyllium ocellatum. The sequence continues at coordinate 25,845,380 of NC_083438.1, forward strand.
TTCTCAAGTAAGTTTTCTTTGTAATAAGTTAATTAAACTTTGCTTAACAAAGTAATCTCAAAGATTTTGTCTTCTAGGGGACTAATGTAGGAGCAGGGAGATTTGTGAGAGCTGCTCAGGAGGGTTGAAACGAGTAGTTTTGGGGAGGATCCAGGGAATTAGTGAGGAAAGAGATCACTCTGAGACTGAGTTACAACTCACACAACACCAGGTTATAGTCCAACAGGTTGATTTGGAAGCACTAGCTTTCGGAGCGCTGCTCCTTCATCAGGTGGTTGTGGAGTACACAATTGTAAAACACAGAATTTATAGCAAAAGTTTACAGTGTGATGTAACTGACATTATAGATTGGAAAATAGCTTGATTGTTAAGTCTCTCATCTGTTGGAATGACCATGACAGTTTCACTTGCTTCATATGTAAATCACAAAACTCTTTTTAAAAGTTACATTCTCAGGTAAACTGTAACAATTGGTGTCAGGCCAGATCAGATGTTGTAGGTGTTAGCCCCCTGTGTTCTGTTGTCTGTGCCAGAATATTTCGACTGATTCCACTCAAAAAAATGAGTTAACAGAGTCTTACATGGATTCATGTAGTTTTTGAGCAAAGTACAATGTAACTCTGCAAGTACAAATTCACCCCACAAACGTATATGTGTACATCTGCATGTGGGTTTGTGTGTGCGCGTGTGTGTGTCTGGGGTGGGGTCTTTTGAGTGTCTATGAGAGATAGTGGATATATGTGTGTGAGTGTAAAGGGTCTAAGTCTATGAGAGAGTGCAGTGTGAGTTCGGGAATGTGTGTGCCTGCCGGTGTGTGTGTAAGTGTCAGTGTGCATGTCTGTGTGTAGGTGTGTCTGTATGTGCATAGGAGTGAGTGTGTGTGTGTGTGTGTGTGCGTGTGCATGCGTAGTGTATGTCTGTGTGTGTGTGTGTGTGTGGAGTGTCTGTGTGTGTATATAGTGCAATGGTGGTCACCTGTAGTGTGACATGAACCCAAGGTCCCGGTTGAGGCCCTCACTTTGGGAACCGAACTTCACTATCAGCTCTGCTTGGCCACTTTTCGCTGCTGCCTGTCCCCAAGTCCGCCTTGGAGGATGTTCACCTGAAGGTCCGAGGTCAAATGTCCTGGATCACTGAAGTTTTCTCCAACTGAGAGGGAACACTCCTGTCTGTTGATTGTTGTGTGGTACCCATTCATCCATTGCCGTAGCCTCTGCTCGGTCTCCCCAATGTACCATGCCTCGGGGCATCCCTGCCTGCAGTGTATAAGATAGACAACGTTGGCTGAGTCACATGAGTACCTGCCACGTACATAGTGGGAGGTGTCCCACGCGTAATGATGGTATCCATGTCCACACTCTGACACGTCTTGCAGAGCCGACCGTGACAGGGTGGTATGGAGTTGTCCTGAAAGCTGGGCAGTTTGCTACAAACAATGACCTGTTTGAGGTTTGGCAGTTGTTTAAAGGTGAGAAGTGGAGGTGTAGGGAAGGTCTTGGTGAGGTGCTCATCCTCATTGTGTTGCAGGTCGCGAAGCACATGGTGTTGTTTTTCGGTTACTAGGAAGTACTGGACAACAAAGGGTACCCTGTCGGTTGCAACACGTGTCTATCTCCTGAGGAGATCATTACGGTACACATGTGACTCAGCCAACGTTGTCTATCTTACACGCTGCAGGCAGGGATGTCCTGAGGCATGGTACATTGGGGAAACCGAGCAGTGGCTACGGCAATGGATGAATGGGCACCGCACAACAATCAACAGACAGGAGGGTTCCCTCCCCGTTGAGGAACACTTCAGTGTCCAGGACATTTGACCTTGGACCTTCGGTGACAATCCTTGAAATTGGACTTTGGGACAGGCAGCAGCGAAAAGTGGTCGATAGGTAAGTTCTGTTCCCATGGGGTGGGCCTCAACCGGGACCTTGGGTTCATGTGACACTCCGGGTGACCACCATGGCACAGTATACACACACACACACACACACACACACACATAGACACACACACACACACACACACACACACACACACATACACACACACACAGACACACACACACACACACACACACACACACACACACACTATACACACACACACACACACACACACACAGACACACACACCACACACACACACACAGGCACACCTATACACACACACACACACACACGCACACACACTCCTATACATACACAGACACACCTACACACAGACACTCACACACACACACCTGCAGGCACACACACTCCCAAACTCACACATTCACCCTCTCACGGACTTAGACGCCTTTGCATTCACACACACACATATACACTCTCTCTCACAGACATTCACAAACTCCCACACCAGACTCACACACATACATATACGTATGTGGGGTGAATTTGTATTTGCAGAATTCTGTTGTACTTTGATCAAAACCTGAATAAATCCATCTCTGTTAACTCATTTTTTAGATTAGAATCAGTCAAAATATTATGGCAGACAACAGAACATAGGGGGCTAACACCTACAACATCTTATCTGGCCTGACACCAATTGTTACAGTTAACCTGAGAATGTAACTTTTATAAAGAGTTTTGTGATTTACATATGAAGCAAGTGAAATTATCATGGTCATTCCAACAGATGAGAGACTTAAAAATCAAGCTATTTTCCAATGTATAAGGTCAGTTACATCACACTGTAATCTTTTGCTATAAATTCTGTGTTTTACAATTGTGTACTCCACAACCACCTGATGAAGGAGCAGCGCTCCGAAAGCTGGTGCTTCCAATTAAACCTGTTGGACTATAACCTGGTGTTGTGTGAGTTTTAACTTTGTACACCCCAGTCCAACACCAGCATCTCCAAATCAATCTGAGACTGGTACAGTTGGGAAAAGGAGTGAGACAAACAGTCAGGGCAGGCAGGACAAAAACAGAGAACAAGGTAGGATTGATAAATTAAACTGCATTTATTTCAATGCAAGAAGCCTAATTGGGAAGGCAGATGAATTGAGGGCATGGTTAGGGATATGGTACTGGGGCATCATAGCAATTGCAGAGACGTGGCTCAGGGACAGACAGGACTGGCAGCTTAATGTTCCAGGATACAAATGCTGTAGGAAGGATACAAAAGGGGGTGTGAGAGGAGGGGGAGCAGTGTTTCTGATAAGGGTTAGCATTGTGGCTGTACTGAGGGAGGATATTCCTGGGAATGCATCCAAGGAAATTATTTGGGTGGAACCGAGAAATAGGAAAGAGATGATGACCTTCTTGGGATTATATTCTCGAACACCCCAAGAGGCAGCGGGAATTTGCGAAGCAAATCTTTAAGGAGATCTCAGTCATGTGTAAGAAAAATAGGATGGTAATCTCCAAACAGAGACCTGGACTGCCAGAGTTTTCAGGGTTTAGTGTACAAGAAAATGTTGTGATTCAGCATCTGGATGTACCTACAAGAGAAGCTACAAAACGTGACCTCCTCTTGGGAAATAAGGCAGGGCAGGTGACTGAGGTGTCAGTGGGGGAGTACTTCGGGCCCAGTGACTGTAAATCTGTTAGTTTTAAAATAAATTAGTGATGGAAAAGGATAGACCGCATCTAAAAGTTGAAGTTCAACATTGGATGAAAGCCAAATTTGACGGTATTAGGCAAGAACATTCAAAAGTTGAGTGGGGATAGATGTTCAAAGGGAAGGGAAGGTTGGAAAATGAGAAGCCTTCAGAAATGTGATTTTGAGAGTCCAGAGACAACATATTCCTGTTCGGGTGAGAGGCAAGGCTGGGAGGTGTAGGGAATGATGGGTGATGAGAGAAATTGAGGCTTTGGTATAGAAAAAGAAGGAAACGTGTCCAGGGTAGACAGCAGAGATTGAGTCAATTGTAAAAGAGTATAAAGGCAGTAGGAGCATACTTAAGAGGGAAATCAGGAGGGCAACAAGGGGACATGAGATAGCTGTGGCAAATAGGGTTAAAGAGAACCCAAGAAAGATGATGAATATATGAAGGACAGAAGGATAACGAGGGAGAGAACAGCGTCCCATCAAGATCAGCAAGAGAGCCCACGTGTGGAACTGCAGGAGATGGGGGAAGATATTAAATGAGTATTCTGCATCAGGCATTGGTTAGACCACATTTGGAATATTGCGTGCAATTCTGGTCTCCTTCCTATCAGAAGGATGTTGTGAAACGTGCAAGGGTTCAGAAAAGATTCACAAAGATGTTGCCAGGGATGGAGGATTTGAGCTATAGGAGAGGCTGAATAGGCTCGGGCTGTTTTCTCTGGAGCATCGAAGGCTGAGGGGTGACCTGATCGAGGTTTATATAATCATGAGGGGCATGGATAGGATAAATAGACAATGTCTCTTCCCTGGGGTGGGGGAATCCAGAACTAGAGGAGCATAGGTTTAGGGTGAGAGGGGAAAGATTTAAAAGAGACCTAAGGGGCAACCTTTTCCCACAGAGGGTGGTACGTGTGTGGAATGAGCTGCCAGAGGAAGTGGTGGAAGCTGGTACAATTACAACATTTAAAAGGCATCTGGATGGATATTGGATTAGGAAGGGTTTGGAGGGATATGGGCCGGGTGCTGGCAGGTGTACATCTCTCTGACTCTATGACTCTACTTGGCATCAGCCTTCCCAATAGAACACCACTGTGTATACCAGCCCCTCTTCCCTGCATTAGACCCAGAGCCTTAACATTTCAACTGCTCCTCCAAGTGCTTTTTAAAGGATATGACATCGACCACCCTCTCAGGTAGTACATTCCTGATCCCCACCACTGTCTGGGTGATAGTGGCCTTCAAATCCCCTCCAAACCTCCTGCTTTTCACCGTAAAATTTGCACTCACCCCCCCCCCCCCCCCCTTCCCCCCCCCGTTATTGACCCTGTGATTAAGGGGAACTATTGCTTTGTATCCAGGCTGTCCGTGCCCCTCATACTCTTATACACCTCTATCAGGTCCCCCCTCAATCCTCCCTGCTCCAAAGAAAACAGCCCAAACTTAGCCAGCCTCACTTCAGCACTGAACAGCTCCAAACCAGCCAACATCCTGGGGAATCTCCTCTGTACCCCATCTGGTGCAATCTGGGGCCCAGCAATCACTTCCTGAGCTTCCTACAAATTTCAGGGGAACACCTCATCAGTGCTGGGGATTTATCCACTTTTATGTGTTTCTCCTCTGTAATATGGGCATTTTTCAACAAAACACCACGTTCCATATCTTCCATCTCCTTCTCCACAGTAAACACTGATGCAAAATACTCATTTAGTATCTCCCCCATCTCCTGTGGCTCCACACAGGGGCAGACCTTTCTGATCTTTGAGAGGCCCTACTCCCCACCATCATTACTCTTTCATACTTAATGTATTTGTGATATCCCTTTGGAAGTTTTAACGTACAAAAACCTATCATTGTTCAGAGGAACAATTGGGACTCAGGGTCTGTTCTCAAAGGAGTTCAGGAGGATGGTGATGATCACATTGAAACTTATAGAGTTCTGACAGGCCTGGATAAAATGGACGTGGTGGAGATACTTCCACGAGGAGGGGGAGCTAGGACCCGAGGGCACAGCCTGAGAGTGATGGGGTGACCCTTTTGAACTGAGATGAGGAAGTATTTCTTCAGCCAGAGAGTGGTGTCTCTGTGCAACTCACTGCTGCAGAAGGCGATGGAGGCCACGTCACTGAGTGTATTTAAAACAGTGACAGATAGGTTCTCCATTAGTGAGGGGGACCTTAGGTTAGCGGGGGAAGGCAGGAGAATGGAGTTGAGAACCATATCAGCCATGATCCAATGGGAAGCAGACTCGATGGGCCAACTCTGCTCCTGTATCTGATGGTCCAACATGACAGTGTGAACAACTCCAATCTCAATCATGAATCTGAGACATCAAAAGACATGATGGAGATATTCACAGCAAATATAAATGCAGTTGAATGTTTTTAGGATGAATTTCACCAAATCATAAAGAAGGACACATCAAACATCATGGAGCTGTCAGCTTCTGTAACTCGCCCAGTGATTGTGTCTGGATCTGTCATCACTGCTCGAGCAGTTGCAGCTTTGATTGCAGCCTATTTGTAATGTCAGCTGCTGCTGTCTGGTGTGTTGTCTCTGAGGTGATCTACATCATGAAATGTTGGCTCATGGTTTGGTCGATCTGTTACAGAGCAGAGGGTGACACCCCTCTGATAATAAAACTGAAACACCCAGAAAAGATCGTCTCGTAATCTAATAAAAATAAGTGTGAAAGGTGATATAAAATACTTCTCACCCCAATCTGTTCCTATAGAATCCATAGAATCCCTACAGTGTGGAAACTGGCCCTTCGGCCCAACATGTCCACAACGACCTTCCGAAGACTAAGCCACCCAATCCCATTCCCTCACTGCTGTACCCTAAACTGCACATCCCTGGGAACTGTGGGACAATTTAGCACAGCCAATTCATCCTAATCTACACATCCTGTGCACGATGGGACAATTTAGCACGGCCAATTCATCCTAATCTACACATCCCTGTGCACTATGAAAAATTTAGCTTGGCCAATGCACCCTAACCGACACATCCCTGAACACTATGGGACAATAGAGCATGGCCAATCAACCCAAACCCGCACTTCCCTGAACACGATGGGACAATTTAGGATGGCCAGTTCACCCCAATCTGCATATCCCTGACACTGTTGGACAATGTAGCATGGCCAATGCACATCTTTGGACTGTGGGAGGAATTCGGAGCACCCAGATGAAACCCACGCCGACACGGGGAGAATGCGTTAACTCCACGCAGATCGTTGCCTGAGGTGGAAATCGAACCCGAGCCCGTGGCGCTGTGAGGCAGCAGTGTTCCATATTACCATTTTTACAGACCACCTTTGTGACACACCTCACCCTGTCTTCTTCAAAACATGATTACAGCCATAAACGTGGGATATGGGCCAAATGCTGGCAAATGGGATTCGATTAAATGATGATATCTGGTCGGTATGGAAGAGTTGTACCAAAGGATCTGTTTCCGTGCTGTCCAACTCTCTGACTGTGTGAATGGGGATATGGTTCCCAGTCAGTGTGTTGGAGTTGGGCTGGGAGCTTCTTATGCGCCGATTCTTTTGCTTCCCTTGAGCGTCCATGTCATGGGTTGGGGAGAGTTTTCTGCACCACTCTTGCTTTGGTACTGCATTGCATCTTGTCCCAGTGCTGTTGCAGGCATTTTAGATGGGTTCATGACCATTGCAATATCCTGTGCCTTCAGTCATTCCTTGATGTCACATGGACTGAATCGAATTGGCTAATGGCTGATGTTCATGATGCTGGGAATCTCATGGGGGAGACCGAGATGGATCACCCACTTGGCACTTCTGGCTGAAGGTGTGACAGATGCTTCAGCCTCATCTTTTGGACCTGATGGGTTGGGATGCTCCAGGCAATGAGGTTGGAGGTGATTGACCTCCCCCAATTAATGATTTAATTGTCCACCATCAGTCACAACCGAATATTGAACACTGTGTAGAATTACTTATCCCTGCCTATTGCAAGTTGATTTCCCACTGTTGAGCAACCCTTTGTTGTGACATTAGTAAATTAACTCCGAGTTTGGAGTATGTTTGGTATTTCTCTGTGGTAGCCCTCCTACACTTCACATTTTACCTGATTTGATAATGTCAACACAACCAGTTCTTCGGTAACGTGATGATTGCATTAGTCATAGAGATGTACAGCACGGAATCAGACCCTTCACTCCAACTCATCCGTGCTGACCAGATCTCCGAATCTAACCTAGTCCCATTTGCCAGTGCCTGGCCCTTATCCCTCTAAACCCTTCCTATTGATGTACACATCCAGATGCCTTTTAAATGCTGTAATTGTACCAGCCTCCACCTCTTCCTTCAGCAGCTCATTCTATGCACACACCACTCTCTGCATAAAAAACGTTGCTGCTTAAGTCCCTTTTGAATCTTTCCCCTGTCCCCCTGAACCAGTGCCCTCTGGGTTTGAACACCCCACCCCTGGGCAAAGACTTTGTCTGTTTATCCTATCCATGACTCTCATGATTTTATAAACCTCTATAAGGTCTCCCCCCGCCTCTGATGCTCCAGGGAAAACAGCCCCAGCCTATTCAGTCTCTAAGTAATTCTAATCTAAAATTCACCCCACAAATGTATATGTGTATATGTGCATGTGGGTTTATCTTATCTGGACTGATACCAATTGTTACAGTTAAACTGAGAATGTAACTTTTAAAAAGAGTTTTGTGATTTACATATGAACCAAGTGAAACTATCATGGTCATTCCAACAGGTGTGTGTGTGTGTGTGTGTGTGTGTGTGTGTGTGTGTGTGTGTGTGTGTGTGTGTGTGTGTGTGTGTGTGTGTTATAGACAACGCTGGTTGAGTCACATGAGTACCGTAATGACCTCCGAAGGAATCAGACACGTGCTGCAACCGACAGGCTACTCCTCCTTGTCCAGTACTTCCCAGGAACCGATAAACTACACCATGTTCTTCACATTATCAATGAGGATGAGCACCTCACCAAGACCTTCCCCACACCTCCACTTCTCACCTTTAAACAATCGAAAAACCTGAAACAGATTATTGTTTGTAGCGAACTGCCCAGCTTTCAGGACAACTCCATACAACCCTGTCACGGCCGGCGCTGCAAGACATGACAGAGTATGGACATGGATACCATCATTAGGCATGGGACACCTCCAACTATGTACGTGGCAGGTACTCATGTGACTCAGCCAACGTTGTCTATCTTATACACTGCAGGCAGGGATGCCCCGAGGCATGGTACATTGGGGAGACCGAGCAGAGGCTACGGCAACGGATGAATGGGCACCACACAACAATCAACAGACAGGAGTGTTCCCTCCCAGTTGGAGAACATTTGACCTCGGACCTTCAGGTGAACATCCTCCAAGGCGGACATCGGGACAGGCAGCAGCGAAACGTAGCCAAGCAGAACTGATAGCTAAGTTCAGTTCCCATAGGGAGGGCCTCAACAGGGACCTTGGGTTCATGTCACATTACAGGTGACCACCATTGTACTATACGCACACACAGTTATCTCACACACACACACACACACACACACACACACACACACTCACACACACACACGGATGTGGGGTGAATTTGTATTTGCAGAGTTATATTGTACTTTGATCAAAACCTCTGTAAATCCATCTCTGTTAACACATTTTTTAGATTAGAATCAGTTGAAATATTATGGCACAGACAACAGAACACAGGGGGTTAACACCTACAACATCTTCTCTGGCCTGACACCAATTGTTACAGTTTACCTGAGATTGTAACTTTTAAAAAGAGTTTTGTGAATTACATATGAACCAAGTGAAACTATCATGGTCATTCCAACAGATGAGAGACTTAAAAATTAAGCTATTTTCCAATGTATAATGTCAGTTCCATCTCACTGTAATCTTTTGCTATAAATTCTGTGTTTACAATTGTGTACTCCACAACCACCTGATGAAGGAGCAGCGCTCCGAAAGCTAGTGCTTCCAAATAAACCTGTTGGACTATAACCTGGTGTTGTGTGATTTTTAACTTTGTACACCCCAGTCCAACACCAGCATCTCCAAATCAATCTGAGACTGGGACAGTTGGGAAAAGGAGTGAGACAAACAGTCAGGGCAGGCAGGACAAAAACAGAGAACAAGGTAGGATTGATAAATTAAACTGCATTTATTTCAATGCAAGAAGCCTAATTGGGAAGGCAGATGAATTGAGGGCATGGTTAGGGATATGGTACTGGGGCATCATAGCAATTACAGAGACGTGGCTCAGGGACAGACAGGACTGGCAGCTTAATGTTCCAGGATACAAATGCTGTAGGAAGGATACAAAAGGGGGTGCGAGAGGAGGGGGAGCAGTGTTTCTGATAAGGGTTAGCATTGTGGCTATACTGAGGGAGGATATTCCTGGGAATGCATCCAAAGAAGTTACATAATCATGAGGGGCATGGATAGGATAAATAGACAATGTCTCTTCCCTGGGGTGGGGGAGTCCAGAACTAGAAAGGCATAGGTTTAGGGTGAGAGGTGAAAGATTTAAAAGAGACCTAGGGGGCAATGTTTTCACACAGAGGGTGGTGCATGTATAGAATGAGCTGCGAGAGGAAGTGGTGGAGGCTGGTACAATTGCAACATTGAAAAGGCACCTGGATGGGTATATGAACAGGAAGGGTTTGGAGGGATATGGGCCGGGTGCTGGCAGGTGTACATCTCTCTGACTCTATGTCTTTACTTGGCATCAGCCTTCCCAGTAGAGCACCACGATGTACACCAGCCCCTCTTCCCTGTATTAGACCAATAGCCTTGACATTTCAACTGCTCCTCCAAGTGCTTTTTAAAGATTATGAGATCAATACCCTCTCTGGTAGTACATTCCAGATTCCCACCACCCTCTGGGTGATAGTGCCCCTCAAATCCCCTCGCACTCTCCTGCATTTCACCTTTAAATGAGCCCCCCCCCCACCCTGTTATTGGCCCAGTGATGAAGGGAACTATTGCTTTGTATCCAGGCTGTCCGTGCCCCTCATACTCTTATACACCTCTATCAGGTTCCCCCCTCAATCCTGCCTGCTCCAAAGAAAACAGCCCAAACTTAGCCAGCCTCACTCCATCGCTGAACTGTTCCATGCCAGCCAACATCCTGGGCAATCTCCTCTGTACCCCAACTGGTGCAATCACAACTACATCCAAATGGCGGCACGGTGGCTCAGCGGTTGGCATTGCTGGTTCCCAGCACCAGGGACCTGGGTTCAATTCCTTGCCTTCCCACAGAGTTCTCGAGCACATCTGATCAGGTCATGGGGGTTTACCCACTTTAATGCATTTTAAGACACCCAAGGCAAACACAACTAACAGATAAATCACGTGAATAAACAACCCCCACAATGCCTCAGGTAGGAGATGTTGTCAAGACAGATCGCACGGGTTTCTTGGTGAAGCCCTTCCCCACGCCACAGCTCCCTTCAGATGGCAGTGACACTGTGGAACCCCAAATCCCTTGTAAACTTCAAAGGTTTGTCAAACTGGTCAGTTTTTAATGTCGTGAAGATGAATCAGATTAGATTCAGTGTTAATGGTGTTTCTCTCTCCACAGATGCTGCCAGACCTGCTGAGTTCCTGCAAGGCTTACTGTGTTTTTTTCAAGTTTTGATGATCTGATCTTGAAACTGTGGAGCGAATTCGATATTAATACGAACATTACATATGTATATTGATGATGCATCAAACTCTTATCAATTCCGAACCACCATTTCTTGGCAGTATGCCTAATGGAACCATCGCGTGATAGAAGAACTGACTGTGTTGGCGTTATCAAATCTGGTCAAATGAGCAGTGTAGGAGGGCTACCATGGAACAACACCAAACATTCCCCAAACAAGGAGTTAATTTACTAATGTCACAACACAGGGTTGCTCAACGGTAGGAGATCAACACGCAATAGGCAGGGTTAATTAATCCTTCACAGTCGTTCCACATTCCATTGTGACTGGTGGTGGGCAATTAAATCATTGACTGGAGGACGTCATTAACTCCAACCTCACTGACTGGAGGATCCCAACCCATCAGGTCCAAAAGATAAGGCTGAAGCATCTGCAATATCTTCAGCCAGAAGTGCCAAGTGGGTGATCCATCTCGGTCTCCCCCATGAGATTCCCAGCATCATGAACATCAGCCATTAGCCAATTCGATTCAGTCCATGTGACATCAAGGAATGACTGAAGGCACAGGATGTTACAATGGTCATGGACTCATCTAACATGTCTGCAACGGCACTGGGACATGATGCAATGCAATACCAAAGCAAGAGTCCTGTGGAAAAACCTTCCCACCCCATGACTGAGACAGTCAGGAGAAGCAAAAGAATTGGCAACTATAAGCTCAACTCCAAGACACTCAACACACTGACTTGGAACCATACCACCATTCATACAGTCATGGAGTTGGACAGCACGGAAACAGATCCTTTGCTGCGACTCTTCCATCCCGACCAGATGTCCGAATTTAATGTAATCCCATTTCCCAGCATTTGGACAAAAATTTCCAAACTCTTCCTCTTCATGGACCCACCCTTTTAAATGCTCCAATTGCACCAGCCTCTAACCCCCCCCCCTCTGGCAGCTCATTCTACACACACATGGTAAAGCTGCCCCTTGAGTCCCTTTCAAAACTTTCCCCTCTCACCTTAAAGCTTTGCCATTTGGTTTTGGACTCCCCTAACCCGGGAAAAAGATCTTGGCTCCTCACCCTGTTCATGTCCCACATGATTTTATAAACTTTAACATCACCCCTCAGCCTCCGATGCTCCAAAGAAAGCAGCCCCAGCCTGTTCAGCCTCTCCCTGCAGCTCAAAGCCTCCAACCCTGGCAACATCCTTGTGAGTATTGTCTGCATCCTTTCAAGTGTAATGACATCTTTCTGAAAGCAGGGACACTAGATTAATGGCAGTATTATAAAAATGGCCAAAGCAATGTCCTGTACTGTCAGAGTATGACATCACAACTCCTATACTCAATGCACTGACCTTTCAAACACCTTCTTCACCGCCCTGTCTATCTGCGACTCCACCTTCAATGAACTATGACCTTGTACCCCAAGGTCTCTCTTTCAGCAACACTGGCAGGGCCCTATCATTAAGTGCATAGCTCCTGCACTGATTGTTCTGAGCAAAATGCAACACCTCACATTTGTAGTCCCACAACAATGTAGTTGACTTTTAACAGCCCTTCATCAAATTAGGAATGGGTGATAAACACTGGTATTGCCAATGAAAAATTCCAAGTGGGATGTTTGTGTCAAATAATTAAAAGAGAATTTACCATTCAGGCTCTGAGATATTCAAGAGCTGATTTGCAGATCAACACATTCCTGACAGAGAATCACACATCAGGAAGAACATCCAAAGAAGGAACAAATGTAGGCCACATGGCCCTTCACGTTTGTTCTGCCTTCCACGAAGATCACAGCGGATCTGATTTTAACATCAACTCTACATTCCTGCACCTTCCCCAATAATCCCACCCACTCTTGGTCATTAAGAATCAGTCTACTTTTGCCTTAAAAATATTTGAAGATTCTGCATCCACTGCCTGTTGAGGAAGGGAATTCCAAAGACTGTCACTCTCTGAGAGAAAAAATGTTTTCCCATCTCGGTTTCAAACAGGTGCTCACTTATTTTCAAACCGTCACCCCCGAAATCTAGATTCTCCCACAAGAGGAAACATCCTTTCTACACACATCCTGTCAGGTCCCCTCAGGATGTTATATTGAGTCATATGTTCATAGAGATGTGCAGACCTTTCGGTCTGACTTGTCCATGCCGACCAGATATCCCAATCCAATCTAGTCCCACCTGCCAGCACCCGGCCCATATCCCTCCAAACCCTTCCTATTCACGTACCCATCCAGATGCCTTTTAAATGTTGCAATCGTACTGGACTCCACCACCATCTCTGGCAGCTCATACCATACACATACCACCCTCTGTGCGAAAACGATGCCCCTCAGGTCTATTTTATATCTTTCCCATTTCACTCTGAACCTCTGCCCTCTATTTCTGGACTCCCCAACCCCAGGGAAGAGACTGTGTCTATTTATCCATGCCCCTCATGATTTTACAAACCTCTACAAGGTCACCCCTCAGCCTCTGATGCTCCAGGGAAAATAGCCCCAGACTATTCGACTTCTCCCTGTAGCTCAAGTCCTCCAACCCTGGCAACATGCTTGTAAATCTTTTCTGAACCCTTTCAGGTTTCATAATATCCTTCTGATAGGAAGGAGACCAGAATTGCACGCAATATTCCAAAAGTGGCCAAACCAATGTCCTGTACAGCAGCAACATGACCTCCTAACTCTGTACTCAATACTCTGACCAATAAAGGAAAGCATACGAAATGCCTTCTTCACTATCCTAATGACTTGCAACTCCATTTTCAAGGAGTTATGAACCTGCACTCCAAGGTCTCTTTGTTCAGCAACACTCCCCAAGAACTTACCATGAAGTCTATAAGTCCTGCTCAGGTTTCTTTCCCAATTTGCAGCACCTCACAGTGATCTAAATTAAACTCCATCTGCCACTTCTCAGCCCTTCGGCCCATCTGATCAAGATCCCTGTTTGAAATGATTCACTTCTGACCGTTGGGAGAGGCTGAACTGGCTGTAGCTTTTTCTCCTGGAGCATTGAAGGCCGGAGTTTGACCTTATTCCATGGGGTCATGAGGGGCATGCATTGGGTGAGTGGCCAAGATCTTTATACCAGGGCAGGGGAGTCCAAACCAGAGGGAATAGGTTTAAAGTGAGAGAGGAAAGATATAAAAGAGACCTCATGGGTAACTCTTTCATGCTGAAGGTGGTGCAGGTATGGAATGAGCTGCCAGAGGAAGTGTTGTAGGTGGGTAACATTTCAACATTTAAGTGGCAACTGGATAGGTCCATGATTATGAAGAATTGAGAGGGAGATGGGGCAAATGCTGGAAAATGGGACTACAGGACCATGGGATATCCGGTCAGCAAGGGTAAGTTGGACCAAAGAGTCTGTAACTCTATGGCTGTAAACTCCAAAGGATACAGACCCAGCCTGCCTTGCCTATCCTCATAAGGTGACCCATTCATTCCAGGTATGAGTTGAGTAACCCTTCACAGAGCTACTTCTAATGCATTCACATCCTTCTGTCAGTGCAGGGACCAAAACTGTGTTGTCAGAATCAAGAGTTCAATACTTATTGAAATTATAAATGCAAAATGAATCTGAAAATTCCACAATTATTGCTCACCAACTGTGAATCTAACTAACGGAATCTGGAAATTGGTATTTGACCGTGAGCAGGGTCATTGAGCAAGGTATGATTGACAAACTGTATCTGAGTCAGTTTTTGTGAATGTGCGTCCCTGTACTGAGGCAGCAAAATCCGATCAATCGTTCAGCTACACGTTACTGAGGAAAGAAATGTGCTTTCAAAGATATTGGTCTCGTACTCATCAGGACAGAATCACAAGAAAGCCAAGTCTCAAAGAGAACACCAATTTAGACGAGATGTGGAGAGGGTGCTCGTGACAAATACACTGATTGGTCACGGCGATGTGCTGGAGGATTCACCAGAGAGCAGTTAACTGTAAAGCTTTTGTTTAAATTTGAAGCAGGCCAGTCGATTCTGATTGGTCAACACACTGACCAGGGGAATGCACCCAGGGTTGGAAGATATAGGAGTAGGAGCAGTCCATTCAGCCCCTCAAGCCTGGTCCACCAGACAATACGATCGTGGCTGTTCTCATCTCAACTTCAACACCACTTTCCTGCCTGGTCTCCAAAGCCCTTTAACCTGTTACTCATTAAAAATGTGTCTATCTCCTCCTTAAATTTATTCAGTGTCCCAGCATTCATTGCACTCTGGGGTACTGAATGCCACAGAATCATAACCCTTTTGACAGAAGTAAATCCTCCTGATCTCTGTTGTACATTTGCTGCCATTTACCCTGAAACTATAACCTAGATTGCCACACACGGGAAAATATCTACACCACGTTGACTTTATCGGTCTCCTTTTGCATCTTAACTACCTCAATTCGATTACTTCAAGTCCTTTCAAACTCGTGTAAACCTGGGCCTTAACTGCTCAATATCGCCTCAGAGGACAAACCTTTCATCTCTGGAATTATCTGGAGAACGTTCTCCAAAATGCCTCCAATACAATGGCATCCTGTCCTGTCCAAATTCCATTGGCTGTGACCACAGAGGAAGTTTCCAGAAGATTGATTAATCGTGTGATTTACTTCACAAGTAATTTGACAGGAATAATAATTAGGTCAGTTGAGATGTGTGTAACATCATGAGTCATGGTTCTGTCTCAATATAAAGCAGACACCAACTGAGTATCTGCAGTGAGGAGTGGACAGCTGTGATCAGGAAGACAGCAGCAGCTCAATAACAGACAGAAGAGACTGACCTGTGTCTCTGACAGACCCCATCGAAGCTTGACAATGAAGTTGGTTCTTGCTTTCACCATTATCTGTTTGTGCATTGCTCACGGTAAGTCTGTTCTGTTTTCATTTATTATTGGGATTTCTCTGATGTTGAACTCAATCCTCAATTACCCCAAAGACACTGAAGTGTCCAACAAGTAGTTATTTACGCTCAGATGGGGACACCAATACCCATTCCCGTCCTGGAATCAGTTTGCTAACCAATCAATGGTTACACACTGATATATCATTGAACCCTTACAGTGCAGAAAGATGACATTCGGCCCACTGAGTCCCACACTGACTCTCCGAAGAGCATCCCACCTAGACCCAGCCCTGCTCCAGTATCCCTGTAACCGAGCATTTCCAATGGCTAATCCACCTCGTGTGCACCTCCCTAGACACTGTGGCCAATTTAGCATGGTCAATCCACCCAGTCTTCATATCTTTGGTATGTAGGAGGAAACTGGAGCACCTGAGGTGTTAACACAGGCATAGAGAGAACATGCAAACTCCACACAGACAATCACTGCAGTCTGGAATCACAGCCGGGTCCCTGGTGCTGTGAGGCCGCAGTGTTAACCACTGAGCCACTGTGCCACCCCAAATGTCTTTCCTTCAAATCAAAAGTTCCCAAGGAACTCCACAGAAGGAGAATGAAAAGAAAAGGGGAACTCCCGAGTTCTCAAGAGATCTGGGGTCAGATGTTCCAAAGCTTAGTCTTAATCGTCTTAGCCTCCTGCCCCATTACAATCTCAGAGTCTAATCCTACACCATGATCAAGAAAGCACATTAATCATTCATTCCTCAAGCAGCAATGTAGAATGATTCAGTGCAAACCTCAAAGTCAACTCTCACTGAGAAATGAGGGAGTGTTTTGAGAACAAAGACCAAGAAACAATGTGAGAGAACTGAAACCAGTACCAGATCCTCATTTGACGTTCACTGCAGAACATGTCCAGGCTTCGGAACTAGTCTGTATATTGTGCCGAAGAATTTATTTACATATCACTTAAAACATCCACTGCCTCAACTGATAATGGAGTTCTACTGTCAATGAGGCTTGTCTCTGGCACTGCAAAGATTTTTTTTAACCAAAGTGTTTTCTTTGTTTCTCCCCTTTTCGGTGCTTATGTGACGTCTCAACTACAATGATGTCAACGAACACACCAGCTGCAAATGCTCGCAGCGTGATGAAGGCAATGGAATCCAATGTGGCACCTTCAAATCTGCAATCTGTCCTGAATCTTTCAGGAAGCAGCGAAGCAGCACCGAGTGAGAGTGATGATTCCGATGAAGACCTTCCACCCCTTGCACCCGCTCCAAACCATCCACCCTTTCCACTCGTTGCTTAGGCAGATTGAAGAGGTGACAGGGTTGGAGTCGAGTCTGTTCCAGCCAGTAACCATTGCTGGGTTGGGACAGCTAGACTCTTGGAAGGAGCAATACAAAGCTGTATTGGTTTCTTACTCTTAATTGGTTGTGCAACTGTCTTCATCTAGCAATTATATTCTTCATGTATTAATGCAATCTATAAGGGTGATGAGGTGTATTCTGGCTTCGACTGTGTATTGATCTGGATGGCAGAACCTTCAGTAATACTGTTATGCCTTATAAACCAGCTTGTAGCAACTTAAAGCCATAATGAGATGGGCAGACCTGCAGGGGCTGGGTGACATCACTGTGATAGTGGGCAGGTGAACCCTGTTCACATTGACATACCAGGGAGTGGGCACGAGTGCCTCAGCTGTGCGGTGAAATGTCCACAGATACTGAAATGGATAGACTCAGGGAAAGCAGCTCAGTTCAAGTCCCACCTGTCCCTGTTGTATCTGAAGAGTTTAATTCAAACTCTCCACAGCAAATGTCGTTCTGTTAATGTCAGTCTGAACGTTGCTTTTCCTGCTTCAACCTGTTCTTCCAGTCTCTTAATAAAGCATCAATGATCACGAATATCAATCAGTTGTTCATACTTTGATGAAGATTTGACCTTACCTGAAATGGTTGACAATAATTTCTTAATTTGTTCTTTTTGTTTTTGTTTGCACTCATATTGTCAAATGAAACGGGGGGTTTGTTGGTTAACAAGGAAGGGGGTGTTGCCCCTTGAATGTCCCTCCCACAATCCAAAACTGTGCATGTTAGGCAGGATTGGCCATGCTAAATTTCAGTCTGAAACCCACTCTGAGATACCTGTTCTACCAGATATAAACCACCTCAAACCCCTTGGTTAGATTCCAGTCTGTAACTCATTCCCAGGTACCTGTTATTCTTTATATAAACCACCCCAAACTTCTTGATTAGATTTCAGAATCGGACAATGTTTTACTGGCTCACTTACCATCTCTGCATCGAAATATCCTTCTCACAAACCCTATCCCTTGGTCAGTGTGTGTGTCTCTGTCTGTTACTCTCTCCAATCCCTGACGATCTGTAAACTATCACATCCACCTGTTAGCCTTTCTGAGTTGGTTCATAGTGTCCATGATCCCTGTACAATCCCAGGAAGGTTTCCTCACTTCCCATCTCCCATCCCTTGGGATTAACTGGCAAATGATAAGGTGTTCCCCAAATATTTGGTGACAACATCTCATTAATAGAACATAGATCATAGAACAATACAGCATAGAACAGGCCCTTCGGCCCACGATGTTGTGCTGAACATTTGTCCTAGCTTAAGCACCTATCCATGTACCTATCCAATTGCCGCTTAAAGGTCACCAATGATTCTGACTCGGCCACTCCCACAGGCAGCGCATTCCATGTCCCCACCACTCTCTGGGTAAAGAACCTACCCCTGACATCCCCCCTCCACCTTCCACCCTTCACCTTAAATTTATGTCCCCTTGTAACACTCTGTTGTACCCGGGGAAAAACTCTCTGACTGTCTACTCTATCTATTCCCCTGATCATCTCATAAACCTCTATCAAGTTACCCCTCGTCCTTCGCCATTCCAATGAGAAAAGGCCTAGCATTCTCAACCTATCCTCGTACGACCTGTTCTCCATTCCAGGTAACATCCTGGCAAATCTCCTCTGCATCCTCTACAAAGTTTTCACATCTTTCTGAAAATGTGGCGACCAGAACTGCACACAGTACTCCAAATGTGGCCTTACCAAGGTCCTGTACAGCTGCAACATCACCTCACGACTCTTGAATTCAGTCCCTCTGCTAATGAACGCTAATACGCCGTAGAGTAAAAAGTGAGGTCTGCAGATGCTGGAGATCAGAGCTGAAAATGTGTTGCTGGTTAAAGCACAGCAGGTCAGGCAGCATCCAAGGAAAAGGAAATTAGAATTTCCTGTACCTTGGATGCTGCCTGACCTGCTGTGCTTTAACCAGCAACACATTTTCAGCCCTAATACACCGTAGGCCTTCTTACAAGCTCTATCCACCTGAGTGGCAACTTTCAAAGAGCTATGAATATAGACCCCAAGATCCCTCTGCTCCTCCACCTTACTAAGAACCCTACCATTAACCCTGTATTCCACATTCTTATTTGTCCTTCCAAAATGGATAACCTCACACATGATAGTGTTGATCTCCATCTGCCACTCCTCAGCCCAGCTCTGCGTCATATCGAAGTCCCTTTGCAGCCGACAACAGCCCTCCTCACCATCCACAACTCCACCAATCTTCATATCTTCTGCAAATTTCCTGACCCACCCTTTGACTCCCTCTTCCAAGTCATTAATAAACATTACAAACAGAGAGGACCCAGAACTGATCCCTGCGGAACTCCACTTGTAACTGGGCACCAGGTTGAATATTTACCACCTACCACCACTCTCTGACTTCAACTGGTTAGCCAGTTCTCTATCCAACTGGCCAAATTTCCAACGATCCCATGCCTCCTGACTTTCCGCATAAGCCTACCATGGGGAACCTGATCAAATGCCTTACTAAAATCCATGTACACTACATCCACTGCTCTACCCTCATCCACATGCTTGGACACCTCCTCAAAGAATCCAATAAGACTTGTAAGCCAAGACCTACCCCTCACAAATCCGTGCTGGCT
Organism: Hemiscyllium ocellatum; assembly: GCF_020745735.1. Lineage (NCBI taxonomy): Eukaryota > Metazoa > Chordata > Chondrichthyes > Orectolobiformes > Hemiscylliidae > Hemiscyllium > Hemiscyllium ocellatum. The sequence continues at coordinate 25,865,391 of NC_083438.1, forward strand.
GTCCCTAATCAAGCAGTGTCTTTCCAGATACTCATAAATCCTATCCCTCAGTACCCTTTCCATTACTTTGCCTACCACCGATGTAAGACTAACTGGCCTGTAATTCCCGGGGTTATCCCTATTCCCTTTTTTGAACAGGGGCACGACATTTGCCACTCTCCAGTCCCCTGGCACCACCCCCATTGACAGTGAAGATGAAAAGATAATTGCCAACGGCTCTGCAATTTCCTCTCTTGCTTCCCACATAATCCTAGGATATATCCCGTCAGGATATTGTCTATCCTCAAGTTTTTCAAAATGGCCAACACATCTTCCTTCCTAACAAGTATCTCCTCTCGCTTACCAGTCTGTTTCATACTCTCCTCTTCAACAATACGGTCTCTCTCATTTGTAAATACTGAAGAAAAGTACTCATTCAAGACCTCTCCTATCTCTTCCGACTCAATACACAGTCTCCCACTACTGTCCTTGATCGGACCTACCCTCGTTCTCGTCATTCTCATGTTTCTCACATACGCATAAAAGGCCTTGGGGTTATCCTTGATCCTACCCACCAAAGATTTTTCATGCCCTATCTTATCCCTAATCCCTTTCTTCAGCTCCCTCCTGGCTATCCTGTATCCCTCCAAGGCTCTGTCTGAACCTTGTTTCCTCAACCTTATGTAAGCCTCCTTCTTCCTCTTTACAAGACATTCAACCTCCCTCGTCAACCAGGGTTCCCTCACACGGCCATCTCTTTCCTGCCTGACAGGTACATACATGTCAAGGACACGTCGTATCTGTTCCTTGAAAAAGTTCCACGTTTCAACGACATCCTTCCCTGACAGCCTATGCTCCCAACTTATGCTCCTCAGATCTTGTCTTGCAGCATCGTATTTACCCTTCCCCCAACTGTAAATCCTACCCTGTTGCACGCACCTACCTCTCTCCATAACCAAGGTGAAAGTCACAGAACTGTGGTCACCATCACCAAAATGCTCACCCACTAACAAGCCCATCACTTGTCCCGGTTCGTTACCAAGTACCAAATCCAATATGGCCTCCCCTCTGGTCGGGCAATCTACATACTGAGTTAGAAAAGCTTCCTGGACACACTGCACAAACACCGCCCCGACCAATCTACTTGATCTAAAGAGCTTCCAATCTATATTTGGGAAGTTGAAATCGCCCATGACTACTACCCTGTGGCTTCTGCACCTTTCCAAAATCTGTTTCCCAATCTGTTTCTCCACATCTCTGCTGCTATTGGGGGGCCTAGAGTAAACACCCAACAAGGTGACTGCTCCTTTCCTATTTCTGATTTCAGCCCATACTGCCTCCACAGGCAGATCCCCCTCGAACTGCCTTTCTGCAGGCGTTATACCATTTCTAATTAGCAACAGCACCCCCTCCTCCTTTTTTACCACCCTCCTGAATCTTACTGAAACCTCTGTAACCAGGAACCTCCAACAACCATTCCTGTCCATCTTCTATCCACGTTTCCGTGATGGCCACAACATCGTAGTCCCAAGTACCGATCCACGACTTATGTTCACCCACCTTATTTCTGATACTCCTTGTGTTGAAGTATACACACTTGAACCCATCTCTGTGTGCGCAAGTATTCCCTGTCAGTGCTACCTTCTCCACAGCCTCCCTACATTCTTGGACATCTTGAAAAACAGCTAACCTACTTACTGGACTACAAGTCCGGATCCCATCCCCCTGCCAAATTAGTTTAAACCCTCCCGAAGAGTGCTAGCAAATCTACCTCCCAGGATATTGGTGCCCTTCTGGTTCAGGTGCAACCCGTCCTGCTTGTACAAGTCCCACCTTCCCCAGAATGCAGTCCAATTGTCCAAATACCTGAATCCCTCCCTCCTACACCATCCTTGCAGCCACGTGTTCAACTGCACTCTCTCCCTAGTCCTTGCCTCACTGTCACGGGGCACCTGACTCTGTCCGTCCTAGCTTTTAGCTTCCAGCCTAACTCCCTGAGCTCCTGAATGACCTCCCCACCCCTCTACCTACCTATGTTGTTAGTGCCAATGAGCATCACGACTTCTGGCTGCACACCCTCCCCCTTAAGGATTCTGAAGACACAGTCCAAGATGTCTCGGACCTTGGCACCTGGGAGGCAACAAACCATCCGAGAGTCTCGCCCATTAGCTTTCTGTGATCTGTATACACGGAGCCAGAAAGTCATTTTGCATTTCATAATAAGTACCAGATGAAATGTTTTAATTACCCAATACTACAGGGCCCGAGTGACACACAGTCACGCGCTCATGCGCGCACGCACACACACACACACACACACACACACTCTCACACATGCGAGTGAATGTGAGTGCAATCATCGAGCCCAATTCTCTAATCCCATTCTCTCCCTCATGTCCCTTCGTTCATTTAGACACAAGAACGAAAGCAAAATCATCTATTGGAGACGAGGAAAGAGAGAGAAAGAAAGAGAGAGAGAGAGATTGTGTGCAAGAGAGTGATAGTGAGATTATACATGAGAGAGACTGACCTCCCCCTGTCCCCAAGGGGCTCCTCTATCACACACCGCAATGAAATCAGACGCTGTGTTCAGGAGCAGGACATGGCCCGTGGAATTAGGACGTCTGTTCATGAGGACATTCAGATCTAGGAATCCATCAGACAATGACAGCAGAACAGAGAGAATCAAACAAAGAACTCGGTGCTGAATTTGTTGTGAATACAGAGCCAGTGATATACCGACCCTGTTGTAGCACAGTCGAGAGGATGTTTGCGTCTGTGTGTGGGATACATTTGATGGAGACAGTTTAAACTGAGTTGAACTCTGTGTCTCTGCTTGGGGAATGTCCGTCCTTCACATTTCTGACTGCGACATCATCCAGAATTGCACACAATATTCCAAAAATGGCTGAACCAATGTCCTGTACAGCCGCAATGTGACCTCCCAACTCCTATACTCAATACTCTGACCAATAATGGACAGCATACCAAATGCCTTCTTCACTATCCTATCTGCTTGTGACTCCACTTTCCAGGAGCTATAAAGCTGCATGCCAAGGTCTCTTGGTTCAGCAACACTCCCCTCGACCTGACCATTAAGTGTATAACACCTTGATTTGCCTTTCCAAATGCAGCACCTCACATTGATCTAAATTAAACTCCACCTGCCACTCCTTGACCCATCGGCCCCTCTGATCAAGATCCCGTTGTACTCTGGGCTAACCTTCTTCGCTGTCTACTACACCCCCAATTCTGGTGTCATCTGCAAACTTACAAACTATACCTCCTGCATTCACACCCAAACCATTTATATAAGTGATAAAAAGCAGTGGACCCAGCACTGATCCTTGTGGCACACCACTGGTCACAGGCCTCCACTCTGAAAACACAGTAAACACTGATGCAAAATACTCACTTAATATCTACCCCCATCTCCTGCAGGACCACTCATAGGCTGCCCTGCTGATCTTTGAGCAGCCCTATTGTCTCCCTAGTTACCCTTTTGTCATTAATGTATTGATACAATCCCTTTGGAATTCTCCTTAACCCTATTTGCCAAATCGATCTCATGTCCCCTTTTTGCCCTCCTGATTTCCCTCTTAAGGATACTCCTGCTGCCATTATACTCTTCCAAGAATTAACTCGATTTCTGCTATCTATCCCTGACATGTGTTTCTTTTCTAAACCAAAACCTCAATTTCTCTCGTCATCCAGCTTTTCCTTTCCCTTACCTTTCCTTACCATTCCCCCTAACAGCAACATATTCTCCCTGGACTCTCGTTGCCTCATTTTCGAAGGCTTCCATTTTCCAGCCATCCCTTTATCTGCAAAACATCCCTCCCCCTACTCCCCACTGAACTTTTGAATGTTCTTGCCTAATACCGTCAAAATTGGCCTTCCTCCCATTAAGAACTTTAACTTTTAGATCCAGTCTATCCTTTTCCATCGTTGTTTTAAAACTAATAGACACTTCGATTTCCTGCTGAATAAGGGTATAGTACATGAGTGTGGTGCTGGAAAAGCTCAGCAGGTCTGTCAGCATCCAAAGGGCAGGAGAATTGCCTTTTCGGGCATAGTCCATTCATCAGGAAAGTGAAACGTCCGAAACGTCGATTCTCCTGCTCCTTGGATGCTGCCTGACCTGCTGTGCTTTTCTAGCACCACACTCTTGACTCTGATCTCCAGCATCTTCAGTCTTCACTTTCTCCTGCAGTCTGTAATACAATCCCAATAAGATGATCATCCCTTTCTCATTTCTTAGTTCCACCCAAATAATTTCTTTCCATGTATTCTCAGGAATATCCTTCCCAAGTACAGCCGGGATATTATCCCTGATCAACAATGCCATTCCCTCCCCTGTCTTGCCCCCCCACCTTCCTATCCTGCCCTATTGGATTGGTATCAGGGAACATTAAGCTGCCAGTCCTGTCCATCCCTGAACCATGTCTCTGTAATCACTATGATATCCCAGCCCCATGTTCCTAACCATGCCCTGAGTTCATCCACCTTCCCTGTTAGTCCCCTTACATTGAAATAATGTTTGTCCTCCTATTTCCTGACACTATCATTGGGTTAACTCTATATGTGTACAAGATCAGCTGAACCCCTGGATATTAATTTCTGTGTGTCAAATCTGTTTCACAATCTAAGCCTGTCCTGATCTGGTGCCATTTGGAAATCCAAATACCCTTCAGTCCCTTCCTGACTCAGTTTAGGAAAACTGGTTCACTCACTTTTTAGATTAGAATTAGTCTAAACATTGTGGCACAGACAGGAAACACAGAGGGCTAACACCTTCAACATCTTAACATCTTTTCTGGGCTGATAGCATTTGTTCCAGTCAACCTGAGAATGTAACTTTTAAAACAATTTTGTGATTTACATGTGAAACAAGTGAAACGATCACGGTCATTCTCACAGATGGGAGACTTAAACAATCGAGGTATTTTTCAATGAGTAATTTCAGTCACATCACACTGTAAACTTTTGCTATAAATTCTGTGTTTTACAATTGTGTACTCCACAACCACCTGATGAAGGAGCAGCGCTCAGAAAGCTAGTGCTTCCAATTAAACCTGTTGGACTATAACCTGGTGTTGTGTGATTTTTAACTTTGTACACCCCAGTCCAACACCAGCATCTCCAAATCAGGGTAAAGTGGGAGACTGGGGAAGGCAGAGAGCAGTGGGATCTTGCTGTGTTCTTGGTGTCACTGATCTATTTTATTTCAAATCGATTTTTAGTTCCTTTCTCAGTCTGTCCCCTTCCGCTCCGAGGAGGGGTTTGGATCCAGGAGCTGAAACTCGGGACGGTGCAGAGACAGAGGGAATCAATTCATTTCTGCCCCGAGGAATCATCAGACCAGAGCCAGAACCAGAGAGAGAGAGAGGGAGTGAGACAGCAAGAGAGAGAGAGAGAGAGAATAATCAGAAACTGTCCCGTCTTCTTGTCGTTCATTTACACACACACACACACACAGTCACTCGCACACACACACACACAGCCACAGACAGACAGACACACACACACACACACACACACAGACACACACACACACAGACACACATCGGGGAAAGGAATTGCGCAGTTCAGGCCGTCTCTGGGCCGAGTTCTGGGCTGGGCAAAGGGGCAAAAAGATGGAGAGGGAGCTGCTGCACAGTCTGATCCCACAGGTGTCACTGCCTCCCTCTCTCACTCCAGCTCCCATCTCTACCTCTGTGTTCCCAACTCTCTCTCTGTCTATCCCACAACATTCCTTTAATCCCCATCCTTCCCAACTCCACCCTGTTCACATTCCCCTGTACATTCCCCTCCTACAGATCTCTGGGCCCTCCCTTGTTCCCAGGAACTGTTGAAATGTTCAATCTGCACCTCTCCCTCCCCACCCCCACCTCTCCCTGTCAGCCCTGTGGGATCTTGCTGTTCCTGCCTGAGGATCATTCTATCTGTTTAATACCATCACCCCCTCCCCGTCTCTCATTAGCTGTCTGTTGTATCTCTCTCTCTCTCTCTCTCTGTGGCTGTTCTTTCCTCATTCTCTCCCTCGATTTCTCTCTCTCCCTGGATTTTTCTCTCTCTGTCTCTCTCTCTGGCTGTCTGTCTCTCCTTGGGATTTCTCTCCCTCTTTCTCTCCCTGACTTTTACTTTCTCTCCCTCCCTCCCTGTGTCTGCCCTTTTCTCTCTCTCACCCTCTGGCCTTATGTCTTTCCCCTGGGTGTTTTGTTCTCTCTCTCTGTCCTGTTCTCTCCCTGGGTTTTACACTCTCTCTGGTCTGCCCTCTGTTTCTCTCCCGGGAAGTTCATTCCGTGGGATCTTTCTCTGTCCTTTGCTGGCTCTGCCTCAGTGTTTCTCTCTCTCTCTTTCCCTGGTTTCACACTGTGTCTCTCCCTCTCCGTCTCTCTCTCTCTCTCTCTCCCAGCAGCTCTGTCTGTCTGTCTGTCTGTCTGTCTCTCTCTCTCCGGGATCTTTCTCTGTCCTTGGCTCGCTCTCTCTGTCTGTGTCCCTCCCTCTGTCTCTGTCCCTCACCTTGCTTGCTTTCTCTCCCTCCACCTCCCTATCTGTCCGTCCCTCCGTCCCTCCCCCTGTTTTGCTGTTCCTGCCCCTTGGGTTAGATTTGGCCTCAGTACCACTTGGTGCGGTACATGCTGTTAACACCGTGGGATCTTGCTGTTCTCTGTGTCTCCCATTGTTGTCCAAACGGTGGGTGGGGGTGGGAGAGATAAAGCCCCTTTCTCACTGAGCAGGGTGGCTGGGGGAAGCCTGGGATCTTGCTGTGCATTAAGAGAGACACAGTCAAAAGGCCAGTCAGTCAGTGCACATCCTCCCTCTCACCCCACTCCCTTCAGCCCAGGGGCTAGGACTCGGTGAGGTGGGGAGTGGGGGAGGGGGAATTGTAGATGATGGAGACCCAGAGGGGGCTTTTATAGACAGTAGAGGTGGAAGGGGAGCGTTGTTACGGGGGCAGTTTGAGGGAAGGACAATTAGACCGGGACAAAGGTTCGAGGGGGGGACAAAATGTCTGGGGGAAAGTGCAAAGACCACTCCCTTCGTGACTCCCTCATCAGGTCCACACCCCCAACCAACCAACCTCCACTCCCGGCACCTTCCCCTACAACCGCAGGAAATGTAAAACTTGCGCCCACACCTTCTCCCTTACTTCTCTCCAAGGCCCCAAGGGATCCTTCCGTATCCGCCACAAATTCACCTGCACCTCCACACACATCATCTGTTGCATCCGCTGCACCCGATGTGGCCTCCTCTATATTGGGGAGACGGGCCGCCTACTTGCGGAACACTTCAGGGAACACCTCTGGGACGCCCGGACCAACCAACCCAATCACCCCGTGGCTCAACACTTTAACTCCCCCTCCCAATCCACCGAGGACATGCAGGTCCTTGGACTCCTCCATCGCCAGAACATAACAACACGACGGTTGGAGGAAGAGCGCCTCATCTTCCCCTGGGAACCCTCCAACCACAAGCGATGAACTCAGATTTCTCCAGTTTCATCATTTCCCCTCCCCCCATCTTGTCTCAGTCGATTCCCTCGAGCTCAGCACCGCCCTCCTAACCTGCAATCTTCTTCCTGACCTCTCCGCCCCCACCCCACTCCGGCCTATCACCCTCACCTTGACCTCCTTCCACCTGTCACATCTCCATCACCCCTCCCCCAAGTCCCTCCTCCCTACCTTTTACCTTAGCCTGCTGGACACACTTTCCTCATTCCTGATGAAGGGCTTGTGCCCGAAACGTTGAATTTCCTGTTCCTTGGATGCTGCCTGACCTGCTGTGCTTTAACCAGCAACACATTTTCAGCTCTGATCTCCAGCATCAGCAGACCTCACATTTTATTCAAACTAACATCCCAATCACACAGAGCCCTCCCCAGGGAGCAGACTGACAGACGTTGCAATTTGACAGAGATTGCAGGGGTGGAGTCCACAAACCCCTCAGTGAGAATGGTTTGGAGGTGCCAGTGTTGGACTGGGGTGGGACAAAGTTAAAACTCACACAACACCAGGTTATAGTTCAACAGGTTTATTTGGAAGCGCGAGCTTTCAACGTGTCTGCGTGGGTTTCCTCCGGGTGATTTGTATAGTGATTTGTATCTGCCCCTTCTGGTTGTCAGTTCCAGTGTGTTGGGGTGGTTGCTTTCGTAGTTTAGTACAGCAGACAAAGGCAGAATGACGGTCATCCTGGACAAAGCAGAGTACATCCAAAAAGCACAACAACTACTTGCAGATACCAACACCTACCAAAAGAGGGAGTTTGACCCCACCCCACAGCTCACCAATAGGATAAACAACACACTGAGGAACCTACAAAAAAAACAGACAGAAAACCAGGTATGACCTACAGAGAATGAAACCTGAAAGCAACAACACCCCCAGATTCTATGGATGACCTAAAGTGCACAAACCAGACATCCCACTCAGACCCATAGTATCACCACCAGGGACACCATCACACAAACTGGCTAAAGAACTACAGCAGAAACTGAAACACCTGATCAACGGATCCAGACCCTCTTTTCAGTCAACACAGGAATTCTTGGACATCATCAGAAATATACACATAGACAAGGAAGAAACTATGGTCTCATTCGATGTAACGGCACTGTTCACCTCTATCGACAAAACCCTAGCCAGAGAAACAATAGCCAACCTGCTGGACATACAGAACAGACAACAGGACATTGAACCTATCAACAAAGGCAGCATACTCAAACTACTGGACCTGTGCCTCACAACACACTTCACATTCAACAACCAAATGTATGAACAAATCTACGGCACACCCATGGGCTCACCCGTCTCTGGACTCATAGCAGAAGCTGTAATGCAAAGATTAGAACAAACAGTCTTACCGCAAATTCAACCCAAACTCTGGGTCAGATATGTGGATGACACCTTTGTAATCATTAAAAACACAGATATAGAGAACACACACCGGAATCCGATTCACTGGAGAGGAAGAAAAGGACAACCAACTCCCGTTCCTGGACGTGATGGTACAGAGAACACCGAATGGAGAATTCACCACAAAGGTATACAGGAAAGCCACTGTGTATAGGTGTGTGTGTGTGTGTGTGTGTGTACACAACTGTCTGTGTGTATAGGTGTGCCTGTGTGTGTGTGTGTGTGTGTGTGTGTGTGTGTGTGTGTGTGTATACTGTACCATGGTGGTCACCCGGAGTGTGACATGAACCCAAGGTCCCGGTTGAGGCCCACCCCATGGGAACAGAACTTACCTATCGACCACTTTGCGCTGCTGCCTGTCCCAAAGTCCAACTTCAAGGATGGTCACCCGAAGGTCCAAGGTCGAATGTCCTGGACACTGAAGTGTTCCTCAACTGGGAGGGAACACTCCTGTCTGTTGATTGTTGTGCGGTGCCCATTCATCCATTGCTGTAGCCTCTGCTCGGTTTCCCCAGTGTACCATGCCTCAGGACATCCCTGCCTGCAGCGTGTAAGATAGACAACGTTGGCTGAGTCACATGTGTACCGTAATGATCTCCTCAGGTGATAGACACGTGCTGCAACCGACAGGGTACCCTTCGTTGTCCAGTACTTCCTAGTAACCGAAAAACTACACCATGTGCTTCGCGACCTGCAACACATTATCAATGAAGATGGGCACTTCACCAAGACCTTCCCCACACCTCCACTTCTCACCTTTAAACAACCGCCAAACCTCAAACAGATCATTGTTTGTAGCAAACTGCCCAGCTTTCAGGGCAACTCCATACCACCCTGTCACGGCCAGCGCTGCAAGACGTGTCAGAGTGTGGACATGGATACCAGCATTACGCGTGGGACACCTCCCACTATGTACGTGGCAGGTACTCATGTGACTCAGCCAACGTTGTCTATCTTATACACTGCAGGCAGGGATGCCCCGAGGCCTGGTACATTGGGGAGACCGAGCAGAGGCTATGGCAATAGATGAATGGGCACCGCAAAACAATCAACAGACAGGAGTGTTCCCTCCCAGTTGGAGAAAACTTCAGTGATCCAGGACATTTGACCTCGGACCTTCAGGTGAACATCCTCCAAGGCGGACTTTGGGACAGGCAGCAGCGAAAAGTGGCCAAGCAGAGCTGATAGTGAAGTTCGGTTCCCATAGGGAGGGCCTCAACTGGGACCTTGGGTTCATGTCACACTACAGGTGACCACCATTGCACTATATACACACACACACACACACACACACACACACACACACACACACACACGCACACACACACACACAGACACACACACACACACACACTCACTCCTATGCACATACAGACACACCTACACACAGACATGCACACTGACACTGACACACACTCCGGCAGGCACACACATTCCCGAACTCACACTGCACTCTCTCATAGACCTTGACCCTTTACACTCACACACATATATCCACTATCTCTCATAGACACTCAAAAGACCCCACCCCAGACACACACACACACACACACACACACACACACAAACCCACATGCAGATGTACACATATACGTTTGTGGGGTGAATTTGTACTTGCAGAGTTACATTGTACTTTGCTCAAAAACTGCATGAATCCATGTAAGACTCTGTTAACTCATTTTTTTGATTAGAATCAGTCGAAATATTCTGGCACAGACAACAGAACACAGGGGGCTAACACCTGCAACATCTGATCTGGCCTGACACCAATTGTTACAGTTTACCTGAGAATGTAACTTTTAAAAAGAGTTTTGTGATTTACATATGAACCAAGTGAAACTATCATGGTCATTCGAACAGATGAGAGACTTAACAATCAAGCTATTTTCCAATCTATAATGTCAGTTACAGCACACTGTAATCTTTTGCTATAAATTCTGTGTTTACAATTGTGTACTCCACAACCACCTGATGAAGGAGCAGCGCTCCGAAAGCTAGTGCTTCCAAATAAACCTGTTGGACTATAACCTGGTGTTGCGTGAGTTTTAACTCAGTCTCAGAGTGATCTCTTTCCTCACTAATTCCCTGGATCCTCCCCAAAACTACTCGTTTCAACCCTCCTGAGCAGCTCTCACAAATCTCCCTGCTCCTACATTAATCCCCGAGAAGACAAAATCTTTGAGATTACTTTGTTAAGCAAAGTTTAATTAACTTATTACAAAGAAATCTTACTTGAGAAGACAGATGTTAGTGACACTGTGGATCCCAAATCCCTTGTAAACCTCACAAGGTTGTCAAATTGGTCAGTTTTGATGTCGTGAAGATGAGTCACATTAGACTCAATGTTAACGGTGTTTCTCTCTCCACACATGCTGCCAGACCTGCTGAGTTTCTGTAATGCTCATTGTGTTTGTTTCAGTTTTGATGATCTGATCTTGAAACTGTGGAGAGATTTTGATATTAATATGAACATTACACATCTATATCACTGGTGCATAAAACTCTTATCAATTCCTTACCACCATTTCTTCAGATTGTTTGTTCTTTTTGTCCAGAATTCCAATTGATTTTTTTTTAACCTCGAATCCCTCAGGAGCCAATTGCAGGTCATTCTGTGATAATGTGTGTTTCATCAACGTGAATTTGCTGTGATACGATTGAAGAGTTGGGGACACTTTTGACAATGTGAACTTTTAAAATGTGTGTTGGCTGCAACATGATTGGCCCCAACACGTTAAGTGCTGTTCCTGAAGCGTGATTTTACTGTAACATGGAGTTGCACATGAATGGAGTGCAAGTTTATAGTTCCTTGAAAGTGGAGTCACAGATAGATTGGAAAGTGAAGAAGGTGCTTGGTATGCTTTCCTTTATTGGTCACAGTATCAAGTGTAGGAGTTGGGAGGTCATGTTGCGGCTGTACAGGACATTGGTTCGGCCACTTTTGGAATATTGTGTGCAATTCTGGTCTCCCTCCTATCGGAAGGATGTTGTGAATCTTGAAAGGGGTCAGAAAGGATTTACAGGGATGTTGTCAGGGTTGGATGATTTGAGCTATAGGGAGAGACTGAATACGCTGGGGCTGTTTTCCCTGGAGCATCAGAGGCTGCAGGTGACCTTATAGAGTTTTATAAAATCATGAGAGTCATGGACAGGATCAACAGACGAAGTCTTTGCCCAGGGGTGGGGGTGTTCAAACCTAGAGGGCACAGGTTCAGGGGGACAGGGGAAAGATTCAAAAGGGACCTAAGGAGCAACGTTTTTTATGCAGAGAGTGGTGTGTGCATAGAATGAGCTGCTAAAGGAAGAGGTGGAGGCTGGTACAATTACAGCATTTAAAAGGCATCTGGATGTGTACATCAATAGGAAGGGTTTAGAGGGATAAGGGCCAGGCACTGGCAAATGGGACTAGGTTAGGTAGAATATCTGGTTGACATGGACGAGTTGGAGCGAAGGGTCTGATTCCGTGCTGTATATCTCTGTGACGAATGCAATCAGCATGTTACTGAAGAACTGGTTGTGTTGGTGTTATCAAATCAGGTAAAATGTGAAGTGTAGGAGGGCTACCACAGAGAAATACCAAACATACTCAAAACTCTGAGTTAATTTACTCATGTCACAACAAAGGGTTGCTCAACAGTGGGAAATCAACTTGCAGTTGGCAGGGATAAGTAATTCTACACAGTGTTCAATATTCAGTTGTGACTGATGGTGGACCATTAAATCATTAATTGGGGGAGGTCAATCACCTCCAACCTCATTGCCTGGAGGATCCCAACCCATCAGGTCCAAAAGATCAGGCTGAAGCATCTGTCACACCTTCAGCCAGAAGTGCCAAGTGGGTGATCCATCTCGGTCTCCCCCATGAGATTCCCAGCATCATGAACATCAGCCATTAGCCAATTCTATTCAGTCCATGTGACATCAAGGAATGACTGAATGCACAGAATGTTGCAATGGTCATGAACCCATCTAAAATGCCTGTAACTGGGACAAGATTGAATGCAGTACCAAAGCAAGAGTGGTGCAGAAAACCCTCCCCAACCCATGACGTGGACGGTCAGGGGAAGCAAAAGAATCGGCACATAAGAAGCTCCCAGCCCAACTCCAACACACTGACTGGGAACCATATCCCCATTCACACAGTCAGACAGTTGGACAGCACGGAAACAGATCATTTGGTGCAACTCCTCCATACCGACCAGATATCATCATTTAATCGAATCCCATTTGCCAGCATTTGGCCCATATCCCACGTTTACGGCTGTAATCATGTTTTGAAGGAGACAGGGTGAGGTGTGTCACAAAGGTGGTCTGTAAAAATGTTAATTTGGAACACTGCTGCCTCACAGCGCCACGGACGCGGGTTTGATTTCCACCTCAGGCGACTGTCTGCGTGGAGTTCACGCATTCTCCCCGTGCCTGCGTGGGCTTCATCCGGGTGCTCCGAATTCCTCCCACAGTCCAAAGATGTGCATTGGCCATGCTAAATTGTCCCATAGTGTCAGGAATATGCAGATTAGGGTGAATTGGCCATCCTAAATTGTCCCATAGAGTTCAGGGAAGTGCGCGTGAGGTGGACTGGCCATGCTACATTGTCCCTAGTGCACAGGGATGTGTAAGTTAGGGTGAATTGGCCATGCTAAATTATCCCATAGTGTCAGGTTGGGGTGGATTGGCCATGCTAAATTGTCCCAAAGTGTCAGGGATGTGCAGGTTAGGGCGGATTGGCCATGCTAAATTATCCAACAGTGTCCAGGGTTGTGTAGGTTAGGGTGAATTGGCCATGCTAAATTGTCCCATAGTGCACAGGGATATGCAGGTTAGGGTGAATTGACCATGCTAAATTGTCCCATAGTGCACAGGGATGTGTAGGTTAGGGCGGATTGGCCATGCTAAATTGTCCCATCGTGCACAGGGATGTGCAGGTTAGGGTGAATTGGCCGTGCTTACTTATCCCATCGTGCACAGGGATTGCAGGTTAGGGTGGATTCGCCGTACTAAATTGTCCCATCGTGCACAAGGATGTGCAGGTTAGGGTGGATTGGCCATGCTAAATTGTCCCATAGTGCACAGGGATGTGCAGGTTAGGGTGAATTGGCCATGCTAAATTGTCCCATAATGCACAGGGATGTGTAGGTTAGGGTGAATTGGCCATGCTAAATTGTCCCACAGTTCCCAGGGATGTGCAGTTTAGGGTACAGTAGTGAGGGAATGGGATTGGGTGGCTTAGTCTTCGGAAGGTCGGTGTGGACATGTTGGGCCGAAGGGCCAGTTTCCACACTGTAGGGATTCTATGGATTCTATAGGAACAGATTGGGGTGAGAAGTATGTTATGTCACCTTTCACACTTATTTTTATTAGATTACGAGACGATCTTTTCTGGGTGTTTCAGTTTTATTATCAGAGGGGTGTCAGCCTCTGCTTTGTAACAGATAGACCAAACCATGAGCCAACATTTCATGATGTAGATCACCTCAGAGACAACACACCAGACAGCAGCAGCTGACATTACAAATAGGCTGCAATCAAAGCTGCAACTGCTCGAGCAGTGATGACAGATCCAGACACAATCACTGGGCGAGTTACAGAAGCTGACAGCTCCATGATGTTTGATGTGTCCTTCTTTATGATTTGGTGAAATTCATCCTAAAAACATTCAACTGCATTTATATTTGCTGTTAATATCTCCATCATGTCTTTTGATGTCTCAGGTTCATGATTGAGATTGGAGTTGTTCACACTGTCATGTTGGACCATCAGGTACAGGAGCAGAATTAGATTAGATTAGATTAGACTTACAGTGTGGAAACAGGCCCTTCGGCCCAACAAGTCCACACCGACCCGCCGAAGCGCAACCCACCCATACCCCTACATTTACCCCTTACCTAACACTACGGGCAATTTAGCTTGGCCAATTCACCTGACCCACACATCTTTGGACTGTGGGAGGAAACCGGAGCACCCGGAGGAAACCCACGCAGACACGGGGAGAACGTGCAAACTCCACACAGTCAGTCGCCTGAGTCGGGAATTGAACCCGGGTCTACAGGCGCTGTGAGGCAGCAGTGCTAACCACTGTGCCACCGTGCTGCCCACGTGGCCCATCGAGTCTGCTTCCCATTGGATCATGGCTGATATGGTTCTCAACTCCATTCTCCTGTCTTCTCCCCCCTAACCTATGGTCCCCCTCACTAATGGAGAACCTATCTGTCACTATTTTAAACATATTCAGTGACGTGGCCTCCATAGCCTTCTGCAGCAGTGAGTTGCACAGAGACACCACTCTCTGGCTGAAGAAATTCTTCCTCATCTCAGTTCAAAAGGGGCACCCCTTCATTCTCAGGTTGTGCCCTCGGGTCCTATGCCCCCCCTCCTCGTGGAAGTATCTCCACCACGTCCATTTTATCCAGGCCTGTCAGAATTCTGTATGTTTCAATGAGATCATCACCATCCTTCTGAACTCCTTTGAGAACAGACCCTGAGTCCCAGTTGTTCCTCTGAACAATGATCGATTTTTGTACGTTAAAACCTCCAAAGGGATGTCACAAATACATTAAGTATGAAAGAATAATGATGGTGGGGAGTAGGGCCTCTCAAAGATCAGAAAGGTCTGCCCCTGTGTGGAGCCACAGGGGATGGGAGTGATACTAAATGAGTATTTTGCATCAGCGTTTACTGTGGAGAAGGAGATGGAAGATATGGAATGTGGGGTTTTGTTGAAAAATGCCCATATTACAGAGGAGAAACACATAAAAGTGGATAAATCCCCAGCACCTGATGAGGTGTTCCCCTGAAATTTGTAGGAAGCTCAGGAAGTGATTGCTGGGCCCCAGATTGCTCCAGATGGGGTACAGAGGAGATTGCCCAGGATGTTGGCTGGGTTGGAGCTGTTCAGCGATGAAGAGAGGCTGGCTAAATTTGGGCTGTTTTCTTTGGAGCAGGGAGGATTGAGGGGGGACCTGATAGAGGTGTATAAGAGTATGAGGGGCACGGACAACCTGGATATGAAGCAACAGTCGCCCTTAATCACAGGGTCACTAACAGTGCGGGGGGCTCACTTTAATGTGAAAGGCAGCAGGGTGCGAGGGGATTTGAGGGGCACTATCACCCAGAGGGTGTTGGGGATCTGGAATGTATTACCTGAGAGGATAGTCGATGTCATATCCTTTAAAAATCACTTGGAGGAGCAGTTGAAATGTCAAGGCTCTGGGTCTAATGCAGGGAAGAGGGGCTGGTGTACACAGTGGTGTTCTACTGGGAAGGCTGATGCCAAGTAGAGTCATAGAGTCAGAGAGATGTACACCTGCCAGCACCCGGCCCATATCCCTCCAAACCCTTCCTTTTCCTACACCCATCCAGATGTCTTTTAAATTTTACAATTGTACTAGCCTCCACCACTTCCTCTGGCAGCTCATTCCACACACATACCCCCCTCTGTGTGAAAAGGTTGCCACTTAGGCTTCTTTTCCATATCTTTCCCCTCTCACCCTAAACCTTTGCCCTCTAGTCCTGCACTCCCCCACCCCAGAGAAGAGACTTTGTCTATTTATCCTATCATGCCCCCCATAATTTTATAAACCTCTATCAGGTCACCCCTCAGCCTCTGTCGCTCAAGAGAGAACAGCCTTCACCTATTCAGTCTCTCCTGCAGCTCAAATCCTCCAACCCTGGCAACATCTTTGTGCATCTATTCTGAACCCTTGCAAGTTTCACAACATCCTTCTGATAGGAAGGACACCAGAAATGCATGCACACACAGATTCACACACACACACAGAGTCAAATGCATGTGTGAGAGTAGGTGCAGGAGAGAGTGTGAGAGAGTGTGAGAGAGTGAGTGCGATCATCGAGCGCAATTCTCTAATCCCATCCTCCCCCTCATACAATCCCTTGGGAATTCTCCTTAACCCTATTTGCCAAATCTATCTCATGTCCCCTTTTTGCCCTCCTGATTTCCCTCTTAAGTATACTCCTGCAGCCATTACCCTCCTCCAAGGATTAACTCGATTTCTGCTATCTATCCCTGACATGTGTTTCCTTTCTTAACTAAAACCTCAATATCTCCCGTCATCCAGCTTTCCCTATACCTTACCTTTCCTTACCATTCCCGCTAACAGCAACATATTCTCCCGGGACTCTTGTCATCTCATTTTCGAAGGCTTCCCATTTTCCAACCATCCCTTTATCTGCAAATCATCCCTCCCCCAATTCAAATTTGGCCTTCCTCCCATTTAGAACTTTAACTTTTAGATCCAGCCTATCCTTTTCCATCGTTGTTTTAAAACTAATACAATTATAGAATTATGTTCGCTGGCTCCAAAGTGCTCCCCCACTGACACTTCGATTTCCTGCTGAATAAGTCTATGAGTGTGGTGCTGGAAAAGCTCAGCAGGTCAGTCAGCATCCGAAGGGCAGGAGAATTGCCTTTTCGGGCATTATCCATTCATCAGGAAAGTGAAACGTCCGAAATGTCGATTCTCCTGCTCCTGGGATGCTGCCTGACCTGCTGTGCTTTTCCAGCACCACACTCTCGACTCTGACCTCCAGTATCTTCAGTCCTCACTTTCTCCTGCAGTCTATAATACAATCCCAATAAGGTGATCATCCCTTTCTCATTTCTCAGTTCCACCCAAATAATTTCATTCCATGTATTCTCAGGAATATCCTCCCCAAGTACAGCCGTGATATTATCCCTGATCAACAATGCCATTCCCTCCCCTGTCTTGCCCCCAACCTTCCTGTCCTGCCCTATTGGATTTTTATCAGGGAACATTAAGCTGCCAGTCCTGTCCATCCCTGAACCATGTCTCCGTCATCGTTATGATATCTCAGCCCCATGTTCCTAACCATGCCCTGCGTTCATCCACCTTCCCTGTTAGTCCCCTTACATTGAAATAATGTTTGTCCTCCTATTTCCTGACACTATCATTGGGTTAACTCTCTGACATATGTGTACAAGATCAGCTGAACCCCCGAGACATTAATTGCAGATTTTCCCATCACTTTAGACAGAAGCGTTCTGCTTTTACTATTCTTCCTGCAGATCTGAACCTGCCCTCCCTCAGGGACAAAACCTCCCTGGGTCTGAATGTCTGAAAATGAGGAATTTGCAACAGCAACAGTATATGATGGATGGCAGTTATAGGAAGGGGGGAAAGTCTCAGATCCAGTCACATGGATGGGTTAACTGCAGGAAAGGTAAGAGAGGTAGGCACCTAGTTCAGGAGTCTTTTGTGGATATACCCATTTCAAACAGGTATGCTGGTTGGAAAATGTAGGGGGTGATGGATTCTAGGGGAACGTAGCACAAACAGCCAAGTTTCTGGTATTGAGACTGGCTCTAATGCAATGAGGGGTACGTCGGGTTCCAAGAGATCAATTGTGTTCGGGGATTCTGTCGTCCGAAGTACAGACAGACATTTCTGAGGCCAACAGCGAGAAAGCAAATGGTGTGTTGCTTCCCTGTGTCCAGGATCAATGATGTCTCAGAGAACGCGTAGAATATTCTCACGGGAGAGAGGGGCCAGCAGGATGTGGATGTACCTACTCGAGAAGGTGCAAAACCTGACCTACTCTTCGAAAATAAGACAGGGCTGGTGACTGAGTGTCAGTGTGAGAGCACTTTGGGGCCAGCAACCATAATTTTATTAGATTTAAAATAGTGATGGAAAAGGATAGACCAGATCTAAAAGTTGAAGTTCTAAATTGTAGAAAGGCCAATTTTGGCAGAATTAGGCAAGAATTTTTTAAAGCTGATTGGGGGCAGATGTACGCAGGTAAAGGGGCGACTGGAAAATGGGAAGCCTTCAGAAATGAGGTATTGAGGATCCAGAGAAAGTATATTCCTGTTATGGTGAATG
Source organism: Hemiscyllium ocellatum (assembly GCF_020745735.1). Taxonomy (NCBI): domain Eukaryota; kingdom Metazoa; phylum Chordata; class Chondrichthyes; order Orectolobiformes; family Hemiscylliidae; genus Hemiscyllium; species Hemiscyllium ocellatum. The sequence continues at coordinate 25,884,148 of NC_083438.1, forward strand.
GAAAGGCTGGTGGTTATAGGGAATGCTGGATGACTAAAGAAATTTAGGGTTTTGTTCAGAAAAAGAAGGAAGCATATGTCAGGTACAGACAGGATAGATCGAGTGAATCCTTAGAAGAGTTTAAAGGAGGTAGGAGTATACTGAAGAGGGAGGTCAGGAGGGCAAAAAGGGGACATGAGATAGCTTTGGCAAATAGAATTGAGGAGAATCCAAAGGGTTTTTACAAATACATTAAGGATAAAAGGGTAACTCAGGAGAGAATAGGGCCCCTCAAAGATCAGCAAGGTGGCCTTTGAGTGGAGACGCCGAAAATGGGGGAGATACTCAATGAGAATTTTGCATCAGTGTTTTCTGTGGAAGACATAGAATGTAGGGAAATAGATGGTGACATCTTGCAAAATGTCCAGATGACAGAGGAGAAAGTGCTGGATGTCTTGAAATGGGTAAAGGCGGATAAATCCCCAGGACCTGATCAGGTGTACCCAAGAACTCTCTGGGAAGCTAGAGGAGTGATTGCTGGGCCTCTTGCTGAGATATTTGTATCATTGATATACACAGGTGAGGTGCAAGAAGACTGGAGGTTGGCAAACGTGGTGCCACTGTTTAAGAAGGATGGCAAGGACAAGCCAATGAACTGCAGACCAGTGAGCCTGACCTCGGTGGTGGGCAAGTTGTTGGAGGGAATCCTGAGGGACAGGATGTACATGTATTTGGAAAGGCAAGGACTGATTAAGATCGTCAACATGGCTAGGTGTGTGGGAAATCGTGTCTCACAAACTTGATTGTGTTTTTTGAAGAAGTAGCAAAGAGGCTTGATGAGGGCAGTGCGGTGGATGTGATCTGTATGGATTTCAGTAAGGCATTCGACAAGGTTCCCCATGGGAGACTGATTAGCAAGGTTAGATCTCATGGAATACAGGGAGAACTAGCCATTTGGAGACAGAATTGGCTCAAAGGTAGAAGAAAGAGCGTGGTGGTGGAGGGTTGTTTTTCAGACTGAAGGCCTGTGACCAGTGGAGTGCCACAAGGATCGGTGCTGGGTCCTCTACTTTTTGTCATTTAAATAAATGACTTGGATGCGAGCATAAGAGGTACAGTTAGTAAGTTTGCAGATGACACCAAAATTGGAGGTGTAGTGGACAGTGAAGAGGGTTACCTCAGATTACAACAGGATCATGACCAGATGGGCCAATGGGCTGAGAAGTGGCAGATGGTGTTTAATTCAGATAAATGCGAGGTGCTGCATTTTGGGAAAGCAAATCTTAGCAGGACTTATACACTTAATGGTAAAGTTCTAGAATGTGCTGCTGAACAAAGAGACCTTGGGCTGCAGGTTCATAGCTCATGGAAAGTGGAGTCACAGGTAAATAGGATAGTGAAGAAGGCGTTTAGTACGCTTTCTTTTATTGGTCAGAGTATTGAGTACAGGAGTTGGGAGGTCATGTTGCGGCTGTACAGGTTAGGCCACTGTTGGAATATTGCGTGCAATTCTAGTCTCTTCCCTATTGGAAAGATGTTGTGAAACTTGAAAAGATTTACAAGGATGTTGCCAGGGTTGGAGAATTTGAGCTATGGGAAAAGGGTGAATTGGCTGGGGCTGTTTTCTCTGGAGCGTTGGAGGCTGGAGGAGTGACCTTATAGAGATTTATAAAATCATGAGGAGCATGGATAAGATAAACAGAAAGAGTATTTTCCCTCGTGTGGTGAAGTCCACAACTAGAGGGCATAGGTGAGAGGGGAAAGATATAAAAGAGACCTAAGGGGCAACATTTTCATACAGAGGGTGTCATGTGAATGGAATGAATGCCAGAGGAAGTGGTGGAGGCTGGTGCAATTGCAACATTGAAGAGGCATTTGGACGGATATAAAAACAGGAAGGGTTTGGAGGGATATGGGCCGGGTGCTGGCAGGTGGGACTAGATTGGGATGGGATATCTGGTCAGCATGAACGGGTTGGACCGAAGGGTCTGTTTCCGTGCTGTATACTCAATGACTCGATTATGTATGAGACATGTGCTGAGAGAGAGGGAGATGGTGATATCGTACATGGGAAGGAGAAAGAACTTGTGAGATTTTACATGAAACAGAGAAAAACAGTGAGATCGTGCGTGAGACAGAGATAGAAAGAGAGTTAGTACGTGAGAGATTCACCTTCCCTGACAGTGTGGGGCTCCTGCATCACACACCAGAAAGAAATCAGACGCTGTGTTTAGGAGCAGGACATGGCCGGTGGAATTAGAACATCTGTTCATTAGGATGCTCAGAACCAGGAATCCAGCAGAGAATGACAACAGAACAGAGAGAATCAAATAAAGAACTTGGTGTTGAATTAGTGGAAGTGTAGAGTAGAGAATGTAGAGTCAGTGATGGACTGAACCTGTTGTACCACGGTTGAGAGTTCAGGACTGTGTCTTTGTCTCTGTGTGTCGGGGTGTGTGATGGAGACAGTTTAAACTTAGCTTACTCTGAGCCTCTGCTTGGGGAATACCTATCCTTCAGCTATTTGACTGCAACATCATAGAGAGCTCTCCCCATGCTGTACCTGTTCTGCGAGGCATTAATGCAGACAGTGTCGAGACAGCTTTACTCTGTATCTCCCCCCATTAAACAGGACATATCATTGGAATGTGCAGATGATAGGAGAAAGTGAGGTCTGCAGATGCTGGAGATCAGAGCTGAAAATGTGTTGCTGGAAAAGCGCAGCAGGTCAGGCAGCATCCAAGGAACAGGAAATTCAATGTTTCGGTCATAAGCCCTTCATCGTCGAAACGCCGAATTTCCTGTTCCTTGGATGCTGCTTGACCTGCTGCGCTTTTCCAGCAACATATTTTCAGCATGTGCAGATGATACACAAATTGCCAATGGAGTATTCAGGGAAGAGCAGTAGACTTTCAGAGGATCCAAGCAGGTGCTGTTTACTGTCGTTGGGAAGGTGTCTGAGGATGGAAGTGGTCCACAGGATTGCTGATGTCATCTCAGTAAAACACTCACAGAGAGACCTCCTTCCTGTTGTTGGCCAATGAATATAAAGCACAGAATTCCAGTGAAATAGGCCTGTGAGGGCTGAGGGCTTTCTCTGTTTGTCATAAAGAGCAAAATGGTCACCCAATGTCCTTGGGGGAAGAGGCCTGGCCTGGATTTAACCCAAATCACAGCCTGACACTGCAACCCCACAAAGTAACTGAGGGATGGACATTTATAAATCACATTCCATGCCTTCAGTGTCATCTCAAACCGGGTTCGAGGGAATGGAGCAGTTTTGCAGTGCCCTCAGTGTGTGATTGAGGGAGATGGCAACAGAGATGGAGCGGGAGGGAAAGATGGCAACAGAGAGAGAGTGTGAGGTGGCGGGGGAAATGGTGACACAGGGAGGGGGGGGGGGAGGGTGAGATAGCGACACAGAGGGGGAGGAGATGGTGACAGAGAGAAAGAGGTGGAGATAAACACACAAAGAGAGAGATGGGGAGATGGTGACAGAGAGAAAGAGAGGGAAATAGTGACAGAAAGAGAGGAAGAGATGGTGACGCAGTGGGGGGCAGATGGCAACACAAAGAGAGAGGGAGGGGATGGTGACACAGAGAGAGACAAAGGGAGAAGGTGACAGAGAGAGGGAGAGGGAGAAGGCGACAGAGAGAGAGAGAGGGGGGGAGATGGTGACACAGAGAGAGAGGGAGATGGTGACACAGAGAGGGGGATTTGGTGACACAGAGTGAGACAGGACCAGGAGAGAGACAGGCCGGGAGAGCGAGTCAGGGAGACCCCCAGTCACAAACTGAATTGTGAAATTGCTGGCACTATTGGGACCTTGCTGTGTGAGAGGTACATGGGGGAGGGTAACGTGCTTATGGAGGGGGTGTTGCTGGGGATGGGGTGGAGTGTTCTGGCGTGGGACAAAGACGGTGAAATACCCCAAGGGGGCCACACCCAGCTGCCTGTGGGATCTTGCTGTGCACCCCTCTGCCTGTGGGTCACCCCTTACACATCAGAGCAGCCTGTGAACAGAGCCCGGGCTCTCTTTGCTGATGGTCTGACAGTGGGAGGGGGTGTATCATTTCCCACTTCCCCCAAGACAGACCTCACTCTTCCCCCACCCATCCTCTCCTCCCCCTCCCCTCAGAATGTGGTATTGACCTGGCTAATGGCTACAGGAAAAGGAGATGGGAACCCACTTTAAATGGGAGGGAGGGAGGGAGGAGAGGAGAGGGCATTTCTGTCAGAACGGAGGGGGAATGGAGAGCGAGGGAGGGGGAGAGAGAAGGGACGGGTGGGGGTTGGGGTGGAGAGAGGACAGAGGGGTGTGGGAGAGACATAGATCAATTCTCGAGAGCAGGAGAAAGCTGAGCAGAGATGGAAACGTAGATAGGGGCAGAGAGAGGGGGAGAGAGGGAGGGTGGGGAGGAGTGAGTGAGAGTGTGAGAGAGAGGGAGAGAGCTGACTGCCCCAGTGGAAGGTTCATGGTTTAAAACGGGTTTGAAGCCTGGGGTTAAAGTAACCGAGGACTCGGGATTGTGACACAAACAGGTTAATCCCCAGGATCTGGGAGGCAGGATTCCCTGAGGAGGGAATTGAAACCTTCAATGGGAAACTCTCTCCAAAGACCTGTTCTCATGTCAGAGTGATGTGAGAGGTGTATAGGCCAGGGGGATAAAATGTGATAATCACAGAAATACATACAGGATGGCCATTTCAATTCAATTCACTGTGTATCTGGGAGGGGGGTCTCTGTCTGTCTCTCCAGGTTTCTTTTGTTGAGTTTTCAAACAAATAAAACTGACCCACACACAACAAAATGAGCTGTCACTATTTAATAATTAGAGTGGTGCTGGAAAAGCACAGCAGTTCAGGCAGCATCTGAGGAGCAGGAAAGTCAACGTTTCAGGCAAAAGCCCTTCATCAGGAATAGAGGCAGAGTGCCTGCAGGGTGGAGAGATAAATGAGAGGAGGGTGGGGGTGGGGAGAAAGTAGCATAGAGTGCAATAGGTGAGTGGGGGTGGGGATGGAGGTGATAGCTGAAAATGTGTTGCTGGAAAAGCGCAGCAGGTCAGGCAGCATCCAAGGAACAGGAAATTCGACATTTCGAGCATAAGCCCTTCATCAGGAATCATCAGGAATGGCTAATGCCCGAAATGTCGAATTTCCTGTTCCTTGGATGCTGCCTGACCTGCTGCGCTTTTCCAGCAACACATTTTCAACTCTGATCTCCAGCATCTGCAGACCTCACTTTCTCCTCGATTGAGGTGATAGGTCAGGGAGGAGGCTGGTGCGGATAGGGAGATAGGCAGGTAGGACAGGTCATGGGGACAGTGCTGAGCTGGAAGTTTGGACCTGGGGTGAGGTGGGGGAGGTGTAAATGAGGAAACTGGTGAAGTCCACATTGATGCCCTGGGGTTGAAGTGTTCCGAGGCGGAAGATGAGGCGTTCACCTGGACCATCTCTGACCTCTCCATCTCCATTAATGACGACTGATTTGACACTGACATTTTATACAAACCCACCAACTCCCACAGCTCCCTGGATTATACCTCTTCCCACCCTACCTCCTGCAAAAATGTCATCCCGTATTCCAATTCCTCCGCCTCTGCCGTATCAGCTCCCAGGAGGACCAGTTCCATCACAGAACACACCAGATGGCCTCCTTCTTCATCATCCACAATTTCCCTTCCCACGTGGTTAATGATGCCCTTCAACGCATCTCATCCAAATCCTGCAGCCCGCCCTCAAACCCCACCCCCTCCAACCGTAACAAGGACAGACCCCCCTGGTGTTCACCTTCCACCCTACCAACCTTCGCATAAAGCACATCATCCAACGATATTTCCGCCACCTCCAAACAGACCCCACCACCAGGGATATATTTCCCTCCCCACCCCTTTCCGCCTTCCTCAAAGACCGTTCCCTCCGTGACTACCTGGTTAGGTCCACGCCCCCTACAACCCACCCTCCCATCCTGGCACCTTCCCCTGTCACCGGAAGGAATTGCAAAACCTGCGCCCACACCTCCTCCCTCACCTCCACCCAAGGCCCTAAAGGAGCCTTCCACATCCATCAAAGTTTTACCTGCACATCCACCAATATCATTTATTGTATCCGTTGCTCCTGATGCAGTCTCCTCTACATTGGGAGACTGGATGCCACCTAGCTGAGCGCTTCAGGGAACATCTCTGGGACACCCACACCAATCAACCCCACCGCCATGTGGCCCAACATTTCCATAAGGCCATTAGACATAGGAGTGGAAGTAAGGCCATTCAGCCCATCGAGTCCACTCCGCCATTCAATCATGGCTGTTGGGCATTTCAACTCCACTTACCAGCATTCTGCCCGTAGCCCTTAATTCCTTGTGACATCAAGAATTTATCAATCTCTGCCTTGAAGACATTTAGCGTCCCAGCCTCCAATGCACTCTGCGGCAATGAATTCCACAGGCCCACCACTCTCTGGCTGAAGAAATGTCTCCGCATTTCTGTTCTGAATTGACCCCCTCTAATTCTAAGGCTGTGTCCACGGGTCCTAGCCTCCTCGCTTAACGGAAACAATTTTCTAGCGTCCATCCTTTCCAAGCTATGTATTACCTTGTACGTTTCTATTAAATCTCCCCTTAATCTTCTAAACTGCAATGAATACAATCCCAGGATTCTCAGCCATTCGTCGTATGTTAGATCTACCATTCCAGGGATCATCCGTGTGAATCTCTGCTGGACACGTTCCAGTGCCAGTGTGTCCTTCCTGAGGTGTGGGGACCAAAACTGGACACAGTACTCCAAATGGGGCCTAACCAGAGCTTTATAAAGTCTCAGTAGCACAACGGTGCTTTTATATTCACCTCCCCCTCCCACTCAGCCAAGAACATGGAGGTCCTGGGCCTCCGTCACCGCCGCTCCCTCACCACCCAACACCTGGAGGAAGAACGCCTCATCTTGGGCCTCAGAACACTTCAATCCCAGGGCATCAATGTGGACTTCACACATTTTCCTCATTTCCCCTTCCCCCCACCTTACCCCAGTTCCAAATTTCCAGCTCAGCACCGTCCCCATGACCTGTCCTACCTGCCTATCTCCCTTCCCACCTATCTGCTCCACCCTCCTCCCTGACCTATCACCTCCATCCCCAGCCCCATTCACCCATTGTACTCTTTGCTACCTTCCCCATCCTCCTCCCTGACCTATCACCTCCATCCCCACCCCCACTCACCTATTGTACTCTATGCTACTTTCTCCCCACCCCCACCCTCCTCTCATTTATCTCTCCACCCTGCAGGCACTCTGCCTCTATTCCTGATGAAGGGCTTTTGCCCTAAACATCGACTTTCCTGCTCCTCGGAGTCTGCCTGACCTGCTGTGCTTTTCCAGCACCACTCTAATCTGGACTCTGGTTTCCAGCATCTGCAGTCCTTGTTTTTACCCCGTCATTATTTAAAGTGGGGAGAGGGTGGGGTGGGGGGAGGTGAGGGGAGGAGGGGAGGAATAAAGATTACAGTGTGCAGGATTAAATCAGTGAGAGTTATCAGAGATGGACAGAGTGCCAGTGGGGCAACAGAGAGGGGGAACAGAGAGAGCGGGGAACCGAGAGTGAGGGTACAACGGGGGGGGTGGTGGAACAGAGAGGGGGGAACAGAGAGAGAGGGGACAATGGAGGGCTGTGGAACAGAGAGAGAGGGGAAGCAGAGAGAGAGAGAGACAGGGAATGGGGGGAACAGAGGGAGAGGGGGGACAGAGAGAGAGGGAGAGAGAGGAACGGAGAAGATGAGGGTATTGTTTGGGATTTGTCAAACAGTAGGATTGGTCCTTCTGTCATCATGGAGACAGGATCGAACCCTTAACCAGGGTCAGGAACACAGATGATCTATCTGTGGTCACACTGCTGCTTGTGGGATCTTGCTGTGCGTTTCTAGCCTCGGGCCAATTGCTCTTTAGTGATTTCTTTGTATTTCGCTGTTGCTTGATGTTCTGCAATGCATTAATGATGCAGTAATTAAACTGACCCAGTATCGCAGGGTAAAGTGGGAGACTGGGGAAGGCAGAGAGCAGTGGGATCTTGCTGTGCTCTTGGTGTCGCTGCTGTATTTTATTTCAAATTGCTTTTTATTTCCCGCTCAGTCTGTTCCCCCCGCCCCGAGGAGGGGATTAGATCCAGGAGCTGAAATTCAGGACGGTGCAGAGACAGAGGGAATCAAATCATTTCTGCCCCGAGGAATCATCAGCCCAGAGCCAGAACCAGAGAGAGAGAGAGAGAGTGAGACAGCGAGAGGGAGAGAGAGTGAGACAGCGAGCTAGATAGAAAGACGGAGAGAGAGACAGTGAAGGAAAGAGAGACAGCGAGAGGGAGAGAGAGAGACAGCGAAGGAGAGAGAGCAACAGTGAGAGGGAGACAGAGACAGTGAGGGAGAGGGAGAGACAGAGACAGTGAGGGGAGAGAGAGAGAGAGAGACAGCGAGGGACAGAGACAGAGAGTTTGGTTCTGGGAACCACACATACAGCAGGAAAATCCTGACAGATCCTCAGCAAATATCCCCCTCTCTTCCCAGCCCAGTGTGTGTCAGGAGGGGGCTACAGTCAGGCTCTTAGACCCTAGTGTGGGACCTCCCCCAGTTAATGATTTAATTGTCCCCCACCCGTCACAACCCAATGTGGAATGGCTGTGTACGATTACTTATCCCTGCCTATTGCAAGTTGATTTCCCACTGTTGAGCAACCCTTTGTTGTGACATTAGTAAATTAACTCCTTGTTTTGAGTATGTTTGGTATTTCTCTGTGGTAGCCCTCCTACACTTCACATTTTACCTGATTTGATAATGCCAACACAACCAGTTCTTCTGTAACATGATGATTGCATTAGTCATAGAGATGCACAGCTCAGAATCAGACCCTTCACTCCAACTCGTCCATGTCAACCAGATACTCTACCTAACCTAGTCCCATTTGCCAGTGCCTGGCCCTTATCCCACTAAACCCTTCCTATTGATGTAGCTATTCAGATGCCTTTTAAATGCTGTAATTTTACCAGCTTCCATCTGTTCCTCTGGCAGCTCATTCCAAGCACACACCACTCTCTGTACAAAAAACGTTGCCCTTAGGCCCCTTTTAAATCTTTCCCCACTTATCCTGAACTGGTGCCCCCTAGTTTCGAACTCCCCCACCCCTGGGCAAAGACTTTGTCTGTTTATCCTATCCATGACTCTCATGGTTTTATAAAACTCTATAAGGTCTCCCCCAGCCTCAGACGCTCCAGGGAAAACAGCCCCAGCCTATTCAGTCTCTCCCTATAGCTCAAATCATCCAACCCTGACAACATCCCTGTAAATCTTTTCTGACCCCTTTCAAGATTCACAACATCCTTCCGATAGGAGGGAGACCAGAATTGCACACAATATTCCAAAAGTGGCCGTACTACTGTACAGCCGCAACATGACCTCCCAACTCCTACACTTGATGCTGTGACCAATAAAGGAAAGCATACCAAGTGCCTTCTTCACTATCCTATCTACCTGTGACTCCACTTTCAAGGAGCTATAAACTTGCACTCCATTCATGTGCAACTCCATGTTACAGTAAAATCACGCTTCAGGAACAGCTTAAAGTGTTGGGGCCAATCATGTTGCAGCCAACACACATTTTCAAAGTTCACATTGTCAAAAGTGTCCCCAATTCTTCAATCGTGTTACAGCAAATTCATGTTGATGAAACACACGTTATCACAGAATGACCTGCAATTGGCTCCTGAGGGATTCGAGGTTAAAAAAAATCAATTGGAATTCTGGACAAAAATGAGCAAACAATCTGAAGAAATGGTGGTAAGGAATTGATAAGAGTTTTATGCACCAGCGATATAGATGTGTAATGTTCATTTTAATATCAAAATCTCTCCACAGTTTCAAGATCAGATCATCAAAACTTGAAACAAACACAATAAGCATTACAGAAACTCAGCAGGTCTGGCAGCATGTGTGGAGAGAGAAACACCGTTAACATTGAGTCGAATGTAACTCATCTTCACGACATTAAAAAACTGAACAATTTGACAACCTTGTGAGGTTTACAAGGGATTTGGGATCCACAGTGTCACTGACAGCTGTCTTCTCAAGTAAGTTTTCTTTGTAATAAGTTAATTAAACTTTGCTTAACAAAGTAATCTCAAAGATTTTGTCTTCTAGGGGACTAATGTAGGAGCAGGGAGATTTGTGAGAGCTGCTCAGGAGGGTTGAAACGAGTAGTTTTGGGGAGGATCCAGGGAATTAGTGAGGAAAGAGATCACTCTGAGACTGAGTTACAACTCACACAACACCAGGTTATAGTCCAACAGGTTGATTTGGAAGCACTAGCTTTCGGAGCGCTGCTCCTTCATCAGGTGGTTGTGGAGTACACAATTGTAAAACACAGAATTTATAGCAAAAGTTTACAGTGTGATGTAACTGACATTATAGATTGGAAAATAGCTTGATTGTTAAGTCTCTCATCTGTTGGAATGACCATGACAGTTTCACTTGCTTCATATGTAAATCACAAAACTCTTTTTAAAAGTTACATTCTCAGGTAAACTGTAACAATTGGTGTCAGGCCAGATCAGATGTTGTAGGTGTTAGCCCCCTGTGTTCTGTTGTCTGTGCCAGAATATTTCGACTGATTCCACTCAAAAAAATGAGTTAACAGAGTCTTACATGGATTCATGTAGTTTTTGAGCAAAGTACAATGTAACTCTGCAAGTACAAATTCACCCCACAAACGTATATGTGTACATCTGCATGTGGGTTTGTGTGTGCGCGTGTGTGTGTCTGGGGTGGGGTCTTTTGAGTGTCTATGAGAGATAGTGGATATATGTGTGTGAGTGTAAAGGGTCTAAGTCTATGAGAGAGTGCAGTGTGAGTTCGGGAATGTGTGTGCCTGCCGGTGTGTGTGTGTCAGTGTGCATGTCTGTGTGTAGGTGTGTCTGTATGTGCATAGGAGTGAGTGTGTGTGTGTGTGTGTGTGTGCGTGTGCATGCGTAGTGTATGTCTGTGTGTGTGTGTGTGTGTGGAGTGTCTGTGTGTGTATATAGTGCAATGGTGGTCACCTGTAGTGTGACATGAACCCAAGGTCCCGGTTGAGGCCCTCACTTTGGGAACCGAACTTCACTATCAGCTCTGCTTGGCCACTTTTCGCTGCTGCCTGTCCCCAAGTCCGCCTTGGAGGATGTTCACCTGAAGGTCCGAGGTCAAATGTCCTGGATCACTGAAGTTTTCTCCAACTGGGAGGGAACACTCCTGTCTGTTGATTGTTGTGTGGTACCCATTCATCCATTGCCGTAGCCTCTGCTCGGTCTCCCCAATGTACCATGCCTCGGGGCATCCCTGCCTGCAGTGTATAAGATAGACAACGTTGGCTGAGTCACATGAGTACCTGCCACGTACATAGTGGGAGGTGTCCCACGCGTAATGATGGTATCCATGTCCACACTCTGACACGTCTTGCAGAGCCGACCGTGACAGGGTGGTATGGAGTTGTCCTGAAAGCTGGGCAGTTTGCTACAAACAATGACCTGTTTGAGGTTTGGCAGTTGTTTAAAGGTGAGAAGTGGAGGTGTAGGGAAGGTCTTGGTGAGGTGCTCATCCTCATTGTGTTGCAGGTCGCGAAGCACATGGTGTTGTTTTTCGGTTACTAGGAAGTACTGGACAACAAAGGGTACCCTGTCGGTTGCAACACGTGTCTATCTCCTGAGGAGATCATTACGGTACACATGTGACTCAGCCAACGTTGTCTATCTTACACGCTGCAGGCAGGGATGTCCTGAGGCATGGTACATTGGGGAAACCGAGCAGTGGCTACGGCAATGGATGAATGGGCACCGCACAACAATCAACAGACAGGAGGGTTCCCTCCCCGTTGAGGAACACTTCAGTGTCCAGGACATTTGACCTTGGACCTTCGGTGACAATCCTTGAAATTGGACTTTGGGACAGGCAGCAGCGAAAAGTGGTCGATAGGTAAGTTCTGTTCCCATGGGGTGGGCCTCAACCGGGACCTTGGGTTCATGTGACACTCCGGGTGACCACCATGGCACAGTATACACACACACACACACACACACACACATAGACACACACACACACACACACACACACACAGACACACACACACACACACAACTACACACACACACACACACACACAACTATACACACACACACACAGACACACAGACACACACACACACACACACACACACACACACAGGCACACCTATACACACACACACACGCACACGCACACGCACCCCTATACATACACAGACACACCTACACACAGACACTCACACACACACACCTACACACACTCCTATACATACACAGACACACCTACACACAGACACTCACACACACACACCTGCAGGCACACACACTCCCAAACTCACACATTCACCCTCTCACGGACTTAGACGCCTTTGCATTCACACACACACATATACACTCTCTCTCACAGACATTCACAAACTCCCACACCAGACTCACACACATACATATACGTATGTGGGGTGAATTTGTATTTGCAGAATTCTGTTGTACTTTGATCAAAACCTGAATAAATCCATCTCTGTTAACTCATTTTTTAGATTAGAATCAGTCAAAATATTATGGCAGACAACAGAACATAGGGGGCTAACACCTACAACATCTTATCTGGCCTGACACCAATTGTTACAGTTAACCTGAGAATGTAACTTTTATAAAGAGTTTTGTGATTTACATATGAAGCAAGTGAAATTATCATGGTCATTCCAACAGATGAGAGACTTAAAAATCAAGCTATTTTCCAATGTATAAGGTCAGTTACATCACACTGTAATCTTTTGCTATAAATTCTGTGTTTTACAATTGTGTACTCCACAACCACCTGATGAAGGAGCAGCGCTCCGAAAGCTGGTGCTTCCAATTAAACCTGTTGGACTATAACCTGGTGTTGTGTGAGTTTTAACTTTGTACACCCCAGTCCAACACCAGCATCTCCAAATCAATCTGAGACTGGTACAGTTGGGAAAAGGAGTGAGACAAACAGTCAGGGCAGGCAGGACAAAAACAGAGAACAAGGTAGGATTGATAAATTAAACTGCATTTATTTCAATGCAAGAAGCCTAATTGGGAAGGCAGATGAATTGAGGGCATGGTTAGGGATATGGTACTGGGGCATCATAGCAATTGCAGAGACGTGGCTCAGGGACAGACAGGACTGGCAGCTTAATGTTCCAGGATACAAATGCTGTAGGAAGGATACAAAAGGGGGTGTGAGAGGAGGGGGAGCAGTGTTTCTGATAAGGGTTAGCATTGTGGCTGTACTGAGGGAGGATATTCCTGGGAATGCATCCAAGGAAATTATTTGGGTGGAACCGAGAAATAGGAAAGAGATGATGACCTTCTTGGGATTATATTCTCGAACACCCCAAGAGGCAGCGGGAATTTGCGAAGCAAATCTTTAAGGAGATCTCAGTCATGTGTAAGAAAAATAGGATGGTAATCTCCAAACAGAGACCTGGACTGCCAGAGTTTTCAGGGTTTAGTGTACAAGAAAATGTTGTGATTCAGCATCTGGATGTACCTACAAGAGAAGCTACAAAACGTGACCTCCTCTTGGGAAATAAGGCAGGGCAGGTGACTGAGGTGTCAGTGGGGGAGTACTTCGGGCCCAGTGACTGTAAATCTGTTAGTTTTAAAATAAATTAGTGATGGAAAAGGATAGACCGCATCTAAAAGTTGAAGTTCAACATTGGATGAAAGCCAAATTTGACGGTATTAGGCAAGAACATTCAAAAGTTGAGTGGGGATAGATGTTCAAAGGGAAAGGGAAGGTTGGAAAATGAGAAGCCTTCAGAAATGTGATTTTGAGAGTCCAGAGACAACATATTCCTGTTCGGGTGAGAGGCAAGGCTGGGAGGTGTAGGGAATGATGGGTGATGAGAGAAATTGAGGCTTTGGTATAGAAAAAGAAGGAAACGTGTCCAGGGTAGACAGCAGAGATTGAGTCAATTGTAAAAGAGTATAAAGGCAGTAGGAGCATACTTAAGAGGGAAATCAGGAGGGCAAAAAGGGGACATGAGATAGCTGTGGCAAATAGGGTTAAAGAGAACCCAAGAAAGATGATGAATATATGAAGGACAGAAGGATAACGAGGGAGAGAACAGCGTCCCATCAAGATCAGCAAGAGAGCCCACGTGTGGAACTGCAGGAGATGGGGGAAGATATTAAATGAGTATTCTGCATCAGGCATTGGTTAGACCACATTTGGAATATTGCGTGCAATTCTGGTCTCCTTCCTATCAGAAGGATGTTGTGAAACGTGCAAGGGTTCAGAAAAGATTCACAAAGATTCTCAAAGGGATGGGGGATTTGAGCTATAGGAGAGGCTGAATAGGCTCGGGCTGTTTTCTCTGGAGCATCGAAGGCTGAGGGGTGACCTGATCGAGGTTTATATAATCATGAGGGGCATGGATAGGATAAATAGACAATGTCTCTTCCCTGGGGTGGGGGAATCCAGAACTAGAGGAGCATAGGTTTAGGGTGAGAGGGGAAAGATTTAAAAGAGACCTAAGGGGCAACCTTTTCCCACAGAGGATATTACGTGTGTGGAATGAGCTGCGAGAGGAAGTGGTGGAAGCTGGTACAATTACAACATTTAAAAGGCATCTGGATGGATATTGGATTAGGAAGGGTTTGGAGGGATATGGGCCGGGTGCTGGCAGGTGTACATCTCTCTGACTCTATGACTCTACTTGGCATCAGCCTTCCCAATAGAACACCACTGTGTATACCAGCCCCTCTTCCCTGCATTAGACCCAGAGCCTTAACATTTCAACTGCTCCTCCAAGTGCTTTTTAAAGGATATGACATCGACCACCCTCTCAGGTAGTACATTCCTGATCCCCACCACTGTCTGGGTGATAGTGGCCTTCAAATCCCCTCCAAACCTCCTGCTTTTCACCGTAAAATTTGCACTCACCCCCCCCCCCCCCTTCCCCCCCCCGTTATTGACCCTGTGATTAAGGGGAACTATTGCTTTGTATCCAGGCTGTCCGTGCCCCTCATACTCTTATACACCTCTATCAGGTCCCCCCTCAATCCTCCCTGCTCCAAAGAAAACAGCCCAAACTTAGCCAGCCTCACTTCATCACTGAACAGCTCCAACCCAGCCAACATCCTGGGGAATCTCCTCTGTACCCCATCTGGTGCAATCTGGGGCCCAGCAATCACTTCCTGAGCTTCCTACAAATTTCAGGGGAACACCTCATCAGTGCTGGGGATTTATCCACTTTTATGTGTTTCTCCTCTGTAATATGGGCATTTTTCAACAAAACACCACGTTCCATATCTTCCATCTCCTTCTCCACAGTAAACACTGATGCAAAATACTCATTTAGTATCTCCCCCATCTCCTGTGGCTCCACACAGGGGCAGACCTTTCTGATCTTTGAGAGGCCCTACTCCCCACCATCATTACTCTTTCATACTTAATGTATTTGTGATATCCCTTTGGAAGTTTTAACGTACAAAAACCTATCATTGTTCAGAGGAACAATTGGGACTCAGGGTCTGTTCTCAAAGGAGTTCAGGAGGATGGTGATGATCACATTGAAACTTATAGAGTTCTGACAGGCCTGGATAAAATGGACGTGGTGGAGATACTTCCACGAGGAGGGGGAGCTAGGACCCGAGGGCACAGCCTGAGAGTGATGGGGTGACCCTTTTGAACTGAGATGAGGAAGTATTTCTTCAGCCAGAGAGTGGTGTCTCTGTGCAACTCACTGCTGCAGAAGGCGATGGAGGCCACGTCACTGAGTGTATTTAAAACAGTGACAGATAGGTTCTCCATTAGTGAGGGGGACCTTAGGTTAGCGGGGGAAGGCAGGAGAATGGAGTTGAGAACCATATCAGCCATGATCCAATGGGAAGCAGACTCGATGGGCCAACTCTGCTCCTGTATCTGATGGTCCAACATGACAGTGTGAACAACTCCAATCTCAATCATGAATCTGAGACATCAAAAGACATGATGGAGATATTCACAGCAAATATAAATGCAGTTGAATGTTTTTAGGATGAATTTCACCAAATCATAAAGAAGGACACATCAAACATCATGGAGCTGTCAGCTTCTGTAACTCGCCCAGTGATTGTGTCTGGATCTGTCATCACTGCTCGAGCAGTTGCAGCTTTGATTGCAGCCTATTTGTAATGTCAGCTGCTGCTGTCTGGTGTGTTGTCTCTGAGGTGATCTACATCATGAAATGTTGGCTCATGGTTTGGTCGATCTGTTACAGAGCAGAGGGTGACACCCCTCTGATAATAAAACTGAAACACCCAGAAAAGATCGTCTCGTAATCTAATAAAAATAAGTGTGAAAGGTGATATAACATACTTCTCACCCCAATCTGTTCCTATAGAATCCATAGAATCCCTACAGTGTGGAAACTGGCCCTTCGGCCCAACATGTCCACAACGACCTTCCGAAGACTAAGCCACCCAATCCCATTCCCTCACTGCTGTACCCTAAACTGCACATCCCTGGGAACTGTGGGACAATTTAGCACAGCCAATTCATCCTAATCTACACATCCTGTGCACGATGGGACAATTTAGCACGGCCAATTCATCCTAATCTACACATCCCTGTGCACTATGAAAAATTTAGCTTGGCCAATGCACCCTAACCGACACATCCCTGAACACTATGGGACAATAGAGCATGGCCAATCAACCCAAACCCGCACTTCCCTGAACACGATGGGACAATTTAGGATGGCCAGTTCACCCCAATCTGCATATCCCTGACACTGTTGGACAATGTAGCATGGCCAATGCACATCTTTGGACTGTGGGAGGAATTCGGAGCACCCAGATGAAACCCACGCCGACACGGGGAGAATGCGTTAACTCCACGCAGATCGTTGCCTGAGGTGGAAATCGAACCCGAGCCCGTGGCGCTGTGAGGCAGCAGTGTTCCATATTACCATTTTTACAGACCACCTTTGTGACACACCTCACCCTGTCTTCTTCAAAACATGATTACAGCCATAAACGTGGGATATGGGCCAAATGCTGGCAAATGGGATTCGATTAAATGATGATATCTGGTCGGTATGGAAGAGTTGTACCAAAGGATCTGTTTCCGTGCTGTCCAACTCTCTGACTGTGTGAATGGGGATATGGTTCCCAGTCAGTGTGTTGGAGTTGGGCTGGGAGCTTCTTATGCGCCGATTCTTTTGCTTCCCTTGAGCGTCCATGTCATGGGTTGGGGAGAGTTTTCTGCACCACTCTTGCTTTGGTACTGCATTGCATCTTGTCCCAGTGCTGTTGCAGGCATTTTAGATGGGTTCATGACCATTGCAATATCCTGTGCCTTCAGTCATTCCTTGATGTCACATGGACTGA
Organism: Hemiscyllium ocellatum; assembly: GCF_020745735.1. Taxonomy (NCBI): domain Eukaryota; kingdom Metazoa; phylum Chordata; class Chondrichthyes; order Orectolobiformes; family Hemiscylliidae; genus Hemiscyllium; species Hemiscyllium ocellatum. Next base: position 25,901,537 of record NC_083438.1, read on the forward strand.
ATCGAATTGGCTAATGGCTGATGTTCATGATGCTGGGAATCTCATGGGGGAGACCGAGATGGATCACCCACTTGGCACTTCTGGCTGAAGGTGTGACAGATGCTTCAGCCTCATCTTTTGGACCTGATGGGTTGGGATGCTCCAGGCAATGAGGTTGGAGGTGATTGACCTCCCCCAATTAATGATTTAATTGTCCACCATCAGTCACAACCGAATATTGAACACTGTGTAGAATTACTTATCCCTGCCTATTGCAAGTTGATTTCCCACTGTTGAGCAACCCTTTGTTGTGACATTAGTAAATTAACTCCGAGTTTGGAGTATGTTTGGTATTTCTCTGTGGTAGCCCTCCTACACTTCACATTTTACCTGATTTGATAATGTCAACACAACCAGTTCTTCGGTAACGTGATGATTGCATTAGTCATAGAGATGTACAGCACGGAATCAGACCCTTCACTCCAACTCATCCGTGCTGACCAGATCTCCGAATCTAACCTAGTCCCATTTGCCAGTGCCTGGCCCTTATCCCTCTAAACCCTTCCTATTGATGTACACATCCAGATGCCTTTTAAATGCTGTAATTGTACCAGCCTCCACCTCTTCCTTCAGCAGCTCATTCTATGCACACACCACTCTCTGCATAAAAAACGTTGCTGCTTAAGTCCCTTTTGAATCTTTCCCCTGTACCCCTGAACCAGTGCCCTCTGGGTTTGAACACCCCACCCCTGGGCAAAGACTTTGTCTGTTTATCCTATCCATGACTCTCATGATTTTATAAACCTCTATAAGGTCTCCCCCCGCCTCTGATGCTCCAGGGAAAACAGCCCCAGCCTATTCAGTCTCTAAGTAATTCTAATCTAAAATTCACCCCACAAATGTATATGTGTATATGTGCATGTGGGTTTATCTTATCTGGACTGATACCAATTGTTACAGTTAAACTGAGAATGTAACTTTTAAAAAGAGTTTTGTGATTTACATATGAACCAAGTGAAACTATCATGGTCATTCCAACAGATGTGTGTGTGTGTGTGTGTGTGTGTGTGTGTGTGTGTGTGTGTGTGTGTGTGTGTGTGTGTGTGTGTGTGTGTTATAGACAACGCTGGTTGAGTCACATGAGTACCGTAATGACCTCCGAAGGAATCAGACACGTGCTGCAACCGACAGGCTACTCCTCCTTGTCCAGTACTTCCCAGGAACCGATAAACTACACCATGTTCTTCACATTATCAATGAGGATGAGCACCTCACCAAGACCTTCCCCACACCTCCACTTCTCACCTTTAAACAATCGAAAAACCTGAAACAGATTATTGTTTGTAGCGAACTGCCCAGCTTTCAGGACAACTCCATACAACCCTGTCACGGCCGGCGCTGCAAGACATGACAGAGTATGGACATGGATACCATCATTAGGCATGGGACACCTCCAACTATGTACGTGGCAGGTACTCATGTGACTCAGCCAACGTTGTCTATCTTATACACTGCAGGCAGGGATGCCCCGAGGCATGGTACATTGGGGAGACCGAGCAGAGGCTACGGCAACGGATGAATGGGCACCACACAACAATCAACAGACAGGAGTGTTCCCTCCCAGTTGGAGAACATTTGACCTCGGACCTTCAGGTGAACATCCTCCAAGGCGGACATCGGGACAGGCAGCAGCGAAACGTAGCCAAGCCAACCAGCATCTCCAAATCAATCTGAGACTGGGACAGTTGGGAAAAGGAGTGAGACAAACAGTCAGGGCAGGCAGGACAAAAACAGAGAACAAGGTAGGATTGATAAATTAAACTGCATTTATTTCAATGCAAGAAGCCTAATTGGGAAGGCAGATGAATTGAGGGCATGGTTAGGGATATGGTACTGGGGCATCATAGCAATTACAGAGACGTGGCTCAGGGACAGACAGGACTGGCAGCTTAATGTTCCAGGATACAAATGCTGTAGGAAGGATACAAAAGGGGGTGCGAGAGGAGGGGGAGCAGTGTTTCTGATAAGGGTTAGCATTGTGGCTATACTGAGGGAGGATATTCCTGGGAATGCATCCAAAGAAGTTACATAATCATGAGGGGCATGGATAGGATAAATAGACAATGTCTCTTCCCTGGGGTGGGGGAGTCCAGAACTAGAAAGGCATAGGTTTAGGGTGAGAGGTGAAAGATTTAAAAGAGACCTAGGGGGCAATGTTTTCACACAGAGGGTGGTGCATGTATAGAATGAGCTGCGAGAGGAAGTGGTGGAGGCTGGTACAATTGCAACATTGAAAAGGCACCTGGATGGGTATATGAACAGGAAGGGTTTGGAGGGATATGGGCCGGGTGCTGGCAGGTGTCCATCTCTCTGACTCTATGTCTTTACTTGGCATCAGCCTTCCCAGTAGAGCACCACGATGTACACCAGCCCCTCTTCCCTGTATTAGACCAATAGCCTTGACATTTCAACTGCTCCTCCAAGTGCTTTTTAAAGATTATGAGATCAATACCCTCTCTGGTAGTACATTCCAGATTCCCACCACCCTCTGGGTGATAGTGCCCCTCAAATCCCCTCGCACTCTCCTGCATTTCACCTTTAAATGAGCCCCCCCCCACCCTGTTATTGGCCCAGTGATGAAGGGAACTATTGCTTTGTATCCAGGCTGTCCGTGCCCCTCATACTCTTATACACCTCTATCAGGTTCCCCCATCAATCCTGCCTGCTCCAAAGAAAACAGCCCAAACTTAGCCAGCCTCACTCCATCGCTGAACTGTTCCATGCCAGCCAACATCCTGGGCAATCTCCTCTGTACCCCAACTGGTGCAATCACAACTACATCCAAATGGCGGCACGGTGGCTCAGCGGTTGGCATTGCTGGTTCCCAGCACCAGGGACCTGGGTTCAATTCCTTGCCTTCCCACAGAGTTCTCGAGCACATCTGATCAGGTCATGGGGGTTTACCCACTTTAATGCATTTTAAGACACCCAAGGCAAACACAACTAACAGATAAATCACGTGAATAAACAACCCCCACAATGCCTCAGGTAGGAGATGTTGTCAAGACAGATCGCACGGGTTTCTTGGTGAAGCCCTTCCCCACGCCACAGCTCCCTTCAGATGGCAGTGACACTGTGGAACCCCAAATCCCTTGTAAACTTCAAAGGTTTGTCAAACTGGTCAGTTTTTAATGTCGTGAAGATGAATCAGATTAGATTCAGTGTTAATGGTGTTTCTCTCTCCACAGATGCTGCCAGACCTGCTGAGTTCCTGCAAGGCTTACTGTGTTTTTTTCAAGTTTTGATGATCTGATCTTGAAACTGTGGAGCGAATTCGATATTAATACGAACATTACATATGTATATTGATGATGCATCAAACTCTTATCAATTCCGAACCACCATTTCTTGGCAGTATGCCTAATGGAACCATCGCGTGATAGAAGAACTGACTGTGTTGGCGTTATCAAATCTGGTCAAATGAGCAGTGTAGGAGGGCTACCATGGAACAACACCAAACATTCCCCAAACAAGGAGTTAATTTACTAATGTCACAACACAGGGTTGCTCAACGGTAGGAGATCAACACGCAATAGGCAGGGTTAATTAATCCTTCACAGTCGTTCCACATTCCATTGTGACTGGTGGTGGGCAATTAAATCATTGACTGGAGGACGTCATTAACTCCAACCTCACTGACTGGAGGATCCCAACCCATCAGGTCCAAAAGATAAGGCTGAAGCATCTGCAATATCTTCAGCCAGAAGTGCCAAGTGGGTGATCCATCTCGGTCTCCCCCATGAGATTCCCAGCATCATGAACATCAGCCATTAGCCAATTCGATTCAGTCCATGTGACATCAAGGAATGACTGAAGGCACAGGATGTTACAATGGTCATGGACTCATCTAACATGTCTGCAACGGCACTGGGACATGATGCAATGCAATACCAAAGCAAGAGTCCTGTGGAAAAACCTTCCCACCCCATGACTGAGACAGTCAGGAGAAGCAAAAGAATTGGCAACTAGAAGCTCAACTCCAAGACACTCAACACACTGACTTGGAACCATACCACCATTCACACAGTCATGGAGTTGGACAGCACGGAAACAGATCCTTGCTGCGACTCTTCCATCCCGACCAGATGTCCGAATTTAATGTAATCCCATTTCCCAGCATTTGGACCAAAATTTTCCAAACTCTTCCTCTTCATGGACCCACCCTTTTAAATGCTCCAATTGCACCAGCCTCTAACCCCCCCTCTGGCAGCTCATTCTACACACACACGGTAAAGCTGCCCCTTGAGTCCCTTTCAAAACTTTCCCCTCTCACCTTAAAGCTTTGCCATTTGGTTTTGGACTCCCCTAACCCGGGAAAAAGATCTTGGCTCCTCACCCTGTTCATGTCCCACATGATTTTATAAACTTTAACATCACCCCTCAGCCTCCGATGCTCCAAAGAAAGCAGCCCCAGCCTGTTCAGCCTCTCCCTGTAGCTCAAAGCCTCCAGCCCTGGCAACATCCTTGTGAGTATTGTCTGCATCCTTTCAAGTGTAATGACATCTCTCTGAAAGCAGGGACACTAGATTAATGGCAGTATTATAAAAATGGCCAAAGCAATGTCCTGTACTGTCAGAGTATGACATCACAACTCCTATACTCAATGCACTGACCTTTCAAACACCTTCTTCACCGCCCTGTCTATCTGCGACTCCACCTTCAATGAACTATGACCTTGTACCCCAAGGTCTCTCTTTCAGCAACACTGGCAGGGCCCTATCATTAAGTGCATAGCTCCTGCACTGATTGTTCTGAGCAAAATGCAACACCTCACATTTGTAGTCCCACAACAATGTAGTTGACTTTTAACAGCCCTTCATCAAATTAGGAATGGGTGATAAACACTGGTATTGCCAATGAAAAATTCCAAGTGGGATGTTTGTGTCAAATAATTAAAAGAGAATTTACCATTCAGGCTCTGAGATATTCAAGAGCTGATTTGCAGATCAACACATTCCTGACAGAGAATCACACATCAGGAAGAACATCCAAAGAAGGAACAAATGTAGGCCACATGGCCCTTCACGTTTGTTCTGCCTTCCACGAAGATCACAGCGGATCTGATTTTAACATCAACTCTACATTCCTGCACCTTCCCCAATAATCCCACCCACTCTTGGTCATTAAGAATCAGTCTACTTTTGCCTTAAAAATATTTGAAGATTCTGCATCCACTGCCTGTTGAGGAAGGGAATTCCAAAGACTGTCACTCTCTGAGAGAAAAAATGTTTTCCCATCTCGGTTTCAAACAGGTGCTCACTTATTTTCAAACCGTCACCCCCGAAATCTAGATTCTCCCACAAGAGGAAACATCCTTTCTACACACATCCTGTCAGGTCCCCTCAGGATGTTATATTGAGTCATATGTTCATAGAGATGTGCAGACCTTTCGGTCTGACTTGTCCATGCCGACCAGATATCCCAATCCAATCTAGTCCCACCTGCCAGCACCCGGCCCATATCCCTCCAAACCCTTCCTATTCACGTACCCATCCAGATGCCTTTTAAATGTTGCAATCGTACTGGACTCCACCACCATCTCTGGCAGCTCATACCATACACATACCACCCTCTGTGCGAAAACGATGCCCCTCAGGTCTATTTTATATCTTTCCCATTTCACTCTGAACTTCTGCCCTCTATTTCTGGACTCCCCAACCCCAGGGAAGAGACTGTGTCTATTTATCCATGCCCCTCATGATTTTACAAACCTCTACAAGGTCACCCCTCAGCCTCTGATGCTCCAGGGAAAATAGCCCCAGACTATTCGACTTCTCCCTGTAGCTCAAGTCCTCCAACCCTGGCAACATCCTTGTAAATCTTTTCTGAACCCTTTCAGGTTTCATAATATCCTTCTGATAGGAAGGAGACCAGAATTGCACGCAATATTCCAAAAGTGGCCAAACCAATGTCCTGTACAGCAGCAACATGACCTCCTAACTCTGTACTCAATACTCTGACCAATAAAGGAAAGCATACGAAATGCCTTCTTCACTATCCTAATGACTTGCAACTCCATTTTCAAGGAGTTATTAACCTGCACTCCAAGGTCTCTTTGTTCAGCAACACCCCCCAAGAACTTACCATGAAGTCTATAAGTCCTGCTCAGGTTTCTTTCCCAAAATGCAGCACCTCACAGTGATCTAAATTAAACTCCATCTGCCACTTCTCAGCCCTTCGGCCCATCTGATCAAGATCCCTGTTTGAAATGATTCACTTCTGACCGTTGGGAGAGGCTGAACTGGCTGTAGCTTTTTCTCCTGGAGCATTGAAGGCCGGAGTTTGACCTTATTCCATGGGGTCATGAGGGGCATGCATTGGGTGAGTGGCCAAGATCTTTATACCAGGGCAGGGGAGTCCAAACCAGAGGGAATAGGTTTAAAGTGAGAGAGGAAAGATATAAAAGAGACCTCATGGGTAACTCTTTCATGCTGAAGGTGGTGCAGGTATGGAATGAGCTGCCAGAGGAAGTGTTGTAGGTGGGTAACATTTCAACATTTAAGTGGCAACTGGATAGGTCCATGAATATGAAGAATTGAGAGGGAGATGGGGCAAATGCTGGAAAATGGGACTACAGGACCATGGGATATCCGGTCAGCAAGGGTAAGTTGGACCAAAGAGTCTGTAACTCTATGGCTGTAAACTCCAAAGGATACAGACCCAGCCTGCCTTGCCTATCCTCATAAGGTGACCCATTCATTCCAGGTATGAGTTGAGTAACCCTTCACAGAGCTACTTCTAATGCATTCACATCCTTCTGTCAGTGCAGGGACCAAAACTGTGTTGTCAGAATCAAGAGTTCAATACTTATTGAAATTATAAATGCAAAATGAATCTGAAAATTCCACAATTATTGCTCACCAACTGTGAATCTAACTAACGGAATCTGGAAATTGGTATTTGACCGTGAGCAGGGTCATTGAGCAAGGTATGATTGACAAACTGTATCTGAGTCAGTTTTTGTGAATGTGCGTCCCTGTACTGAGGCAGCAAAATCCGATCAATCGTTCAGCTACACGTTACTGAGGAAAGAAATGTGCTTTCAAAGATATTGGTCTCGTACTCATCAGGACAGAATCACAAGAAAGCCAAGTCTCAAAGAGAACACCAATTTAGACGAGATGTGGAGAGGGTGCTCGTGACAAATACACTGATTGGTCATGGCGATGTGCTGGAGGATTCACCAGAGAGCAGTTAACTGTAAAGCTTTTGTTTAAATTTGAATCAGGCCAGTCGATTCTGATTGGTCAACACACTGACCAGGGGAATGCACCCAGGGTTGGAAGATATTGGAGTAGGAGCAGTCCATTCAGCCCCTCAAGCCTGGTCCACCAGACAATACGATCGTGGCTGTTCTCATCTCAACTTCAACACCACTTTCCTGCCTGGTCTCCAAAGCCCTTTAACCTGTTACTCATTAAAAATGTGTCTATCTCCTCCTTAAATGTATTCAGTGTCCCAGCATTCATTGCACTCTGGGGTACTGAATGCCACAGAATCATAACCCTTTTGACAGAAGTAAATCCTCCTGATCTCTGTTGTACATTTGCTGCCATTTACCCTGAAACTATAACCTAGATTGCCACACACGGGAAAATATCTACTCCACGTTGACTTTATCGGTCTCCTTCTGCATCTTAACTACCTCAATTCGATTACTTCAAGTCCTTTCAAACTCGTGTAAACCTGGGCCTTAACTGCTCAATATCGCCTCAGAGGACAAACCTTTCATCTCTGGAATTATCTGGAGAACGTTCTCCAAAATGCCTCCAATACAATGGCATCCTGTCCTGTCCAAATTCCATTGGCTGTGACCACAGAGGAAGTTTCCAGAAGATTGATTAATCGTGTGATTTACTTCACAAGTAATTTGACAGGAATAATAATTAGGTCAGTTGAGATGTGTGTAACATCATGAGTCATGGTTCTGTCTCAATATAAAGCAGACACCAACTGAGTATCTGCAGTGAGGAGTGGACAGCTGTGATCAGGAAGACAGCAGCAGCTCAATAACAGACAGAAGAGACTGACCTGTGTCTCTGACAGACCCCATCGAAGCTTGACAATGAAGTTGGTTCTTGCTTTCACCATTATCTGTTTGTGCATTGCTCACGGTAAGTCTGTTCTGTTTTCATTTATTATTGGGATTTCTCTGATGTTGAACTCAATCCTCAATTACCCCAAAGACACTGAAGTGTCCAACAAGTAGTTATTTACGCTCAGATGGGGACACCAATACCCATTCCCGTCCTGGAATCAGTTTGCTAACCAATCAATGGTTACACACTGATATATCATTGAACCCTTACAGTGCAGAAAGATGACATTCGGCCCACTGAGTCCCACACTGACTCTCCGAAGAGCATCCCACCTAGACCCAGCCCTGCTCCAGTATCCCTGTAACCGAGCATTTCCAATGGCTAATCCACCTCGTGTGCACCTCCCTAGACACTGTGGCCAATTTAGCATGGTCAATCCACCCAGTCTTCATATCTTTGGTATGTAGGAGGAAACTGGAGCACCTGAGGTGTTAACACAGGCATAGAGAGAACATGCAAACTCCACACAGACAATCACTGCAGTCTGGAATCACAGCCGGGTCCCTGGTGCTGTGAGGCCGCAGTGTTAACCACTGAGCCACTGTGCCACCCCAAATGTCTTTCCTTCAAATCAAAAGTTCCCAAGGAACTCCACAGAAGGAGAATGAAAAGAAAAGGGGAACTCCCGAGTTCTCAAGAGATCTGGGGTCAGATGTTCCAAAGCTTAGTCTTAATCGTCTTAGCCTCCTGCCCCATTACAATCTCAGAGTCTAATCCTACACCATGATCAAGAAAGCACATTAATCATTCATTCCTCAAGCAGCAATGTAGAATGATTCAGTGCAAACCTCAAAGTCAACTCTCACTGAGAAATGAGGGAGTGTTTTGAGAACAAAGACCAAGAAACAATGTGAGAGAACTGAAACCAGTACCAGATCCTCATTTGACGTTCACTGCAGAACATGTCCAGGCTTTGGAACTAGTCTGTATATTGTGCCGAAGAATTTATTTACATATCACTTAAAACATCCACTGCCTCAACTGATAATGGAGTTCTACTGTCAATGAGGCTTGTCTCTGGCATTGCAAAGATTTTTTTTAACCAAAGTGTTTTCTTTGTTTCTCCCCTTTTCGGTGCTTATGTGACGTCTCAACTACAATGATGTCAACGAACACACCAGCTGCAAATGCTCGCAGCGTGATGAAGGCAATGGAATCCAATGTGGCACCTTCAAATCTGCAATCTGTCCTGAATCTTTCAGGAAGCAGCGAAGCAGCACCGAGTGAGAGTGATGATTCCGATGAAGACCTTCCACCCCTTGCACCCGCTCCAAACCATCCACCCTTTCCACTCGTTGCTTAGGCAGATTGAAGAGGTGACAGGGTTGGAGTCGAGTCTGTTCCAGCCAGTAACCATTGCTGGGTTGGGACAGCTAGACTCTTGGAAGGAGCAATACAAAGCTGTATTGGTTTCTTACTCTTAATTGGTTGTGCAACTGTCTTAATCTAGCAATTATATTCTTCATGTATTAATGCAATCTATAAGGGTGATGAGGTGTATTCTGGCTTCGACTGTGTATTGATCTGGATGGCAGAACCTTCAGTAATACTGTTATGCCTTATAAACCGGCTTGTAGCAACTTAAAGCCATAATGAGATGGGCAGACCTGCAGGGGCTGGGTGACATCACTGTGATAGTGGGCAGGTGAACCCTGTTCACATTGACATACCAGGGAGTGGGCACGAGTGCCTCAGCTGTGCGGTGAAATGTCCACAGATACTGAAATGGATAGACTCAGGGAAAGCAGCTCAGTTCAAGTCCCACCTGTCCCTGTTGTATCTGAAGAGTTTAATTCAAAATCTCCACAGCAAATGTCGTTCTGTTAATGTCAGTCTGAACGTTGCTTTTCCTGCTTCAACCTGTTCTTCCAGTCTCTTAATAAAGCATCAATGATCACGAATATCAATCAGTTGTTCATACTTTGATGAAGATTTGACCTTACCTGAAATGGTTGACAATAATTTCTTAATTTGTTCTTTTTGTTTTTGTTTGCACTCATATTGTCAAATGAAACGGGGGGTTTGTTGGTTAACAAGGAAGGGGGTGTTGCCCCTTGAATGTCCCTCCCACAATCCAAAACTGTGCATGTTAGGCAGGATTGGCCATGCTAAATTTCAGTCTGAAACCCACTCTGAGATACCTGTTCTACCAGATATAAACCACCTCAAACCCCTTGGTTAGATTCCAGTCTGTAACTCATTCCCAGGTACCTGTTATTCTTTATATAAACCACCCCAAACTTCTTGATTAGATTTCAGAATCGGACAATGTTTTACTGGCTCACTTACCATCTCTGCATCGAAATATCCTTCTCACAAACCCTATCCCTTGGTCAGTGTGTGTGTCTCTGTCTGTTACTCAATCCAATCCCTGACGATCTGTAAACTATCACATCCACCTGTTAGCCTTTCTGAGTTGGTTCATAGTGTCCATGATCCCTGTACAATCCCAGGAAGGTTTCCTCACTTCCCATCTCCCATCCCTTGGGATTAACTGGCAAATGATAAGGTGTTCCCCAAATATTTGGTGACAACATCTCATTAATAGAACATAGATCATAGAACAATACAGCACAGAACAGGCCCTTCGGCCCACGATGTTGTGCTGAACATTTGTCCTAGCTTAAGCACCTATCCATGTACCTATCCAATTGCCGCTTAAAGGTCACCAATGATTCTGACTCGGCCACTCCCACAGGCAGCGCATTCCATGTCCCCACCACTCTCTGGGTAAAGAACCTACCCCTGACATCCCCCCTCCACCTTCCACCCTTCACCTTAAATTTATGTCCCCTTGTAACACTCTGTTGTACCCGGGGAAAAACTCTCTGACTGTCTACTCTATCTATTCCCCTGATCATCTCATAAACCTCTATCAAGTTACCCCTCGTCCTTCGCCATTCCAATGAGAAAAGGCCTAGCATTCTCAACCTATCCTCGTACGACCTGTTCTCCATTCCAGGTAACATCCTGGCAAATCTCCTCTGCATCCTCTACAAAGTTTTCACATCTTTCTGAAAATGTGGCGACCAGAACTGCACACAGTACTCCAAATGTGGCCTTACCAAGGTCCTGTACAGCTGCAACATCACCTCACGACTCTTGAATTCAGTCCCTCTGCTAATGAACGCTAATACGCCGTAGAGTAAAAAGTGAGGTCTGCAGATGCTGGAGATCAGAGCTGAAAATGTGTTGCTGGTTAAAGCACAGCAGGTCAGGCAGCATCCAAGGAAAAGGAAATTAGAATTTCCTGTACCTTGGATGCTGCCTGACCTGCTGTGCTTTAACCAGCAACACATTTTCAGCCCTAATACACCGTAGGCCTTCTTACAAGCTCTATCCACCTGAGTGGCAACTTTCAAAGAGCTATGAATATAGACCCCAAGATCCCTCTGCTCCTCCACCTTACTAAGAACCCTACCATTAACCCTGTATTCCACATTCTTATTTGTCCTTCCAAAATGGATAACCTCACACATGATAGTGTTGATCTCCATCTGCCACTCCTCAGCCCAGCTCTGCGTCATATCGAAGTCCCTTTGCAGCCGACAACAGCCCTCCTCACCATCCACAACTCCACCAATCTTCATATCTTCTGCAAATTTCCTGACCCACCCTTTGACTCCCTCTTCCAAGTCATTAATAAACATTACAAACAGAGAGGACCCAGAACTGATCCCTGCGGAACTCCACTTGTAACTGGGCACCAGGTTGAATATTTACCACCTACCACCACTCTCTGACTTCAACTGGTTAGCCAGTTCTCTATCCAACTGGCCAAATTTCCAACGATCCCATGCCTCCTGACTTTCCGCATAAGCCTACCATGGGGAACCTGATCAAATGCCTTACTAAAATCCATGTACACTACATCCACTGCTCTACCCTCATCCACATGCTTGGACACCTCCTCAAAGAATCCAATAAGACTTGTAAGCCAAGACCTACCCCTCACAAATCCGTGCTGGCTGTCCCTAATCAAGCAGTGTCTTTCCAGATACTCATAAATCCTATCCCTCAGTACCCTTTCCATTACTTTGCCTACCACCGAAGTAAGACTAACTGGCCTGTAATTCCCGGGGTTATCCCTATTCCCTTTTTTGAACAGGGGCACGACATTTGCCACTCTCCAGTCCCCTGGCACCACCCCCATTGACAGTGAAGATGAAAAGATAATTGCCAACGGCTCTGCAATTTCCTCTCTTGCTTCCCACATAATCCTAGGATATATCCCGTCAGGATATTGTCTATCCTCAAGTTTTTCAAAATGCCCAACACATCTTCCTTCCTAACAAGTATCTCCTCTCGCTTACCAGTCTGTTTCATACTCTCCTCTTCAACAATACGGTCTCTCTCATTTGTAAATACTGAAGAAAAGTACTCATTCAAGACCTCTCCTATCTCTTCCGACTCAATACACAGTCTCCCACTACTGTCCTTGATCGGACCTACCCTCGTTCTCGTCATTCTCATGTTTCTCACATACGCATAAAAGGCCTTGGGGTTATCCTTGATCCTACCCACCAAAGATTTTTCATGCCCTATCTTATCCCTAATCCCTTTCTCCAGCTCCCTCCTGGCTATCCTGTATCCCTCCAAGGCTCTGTCTGAACCTTGTTTCCTCAACCTTATGTAAGCCTCCTTCTTCCTCTTTACAAGACATTCAACCTCCCTCGTCAACCAGGGTTCCCTCACACGGCCATCTCTTTCCTGCCTGACAGGTACATACATGTCAAGGACACGTCGTATCTGTTCCTTGAAAAAGTTCCACGTTTCAACGACATCCTTCCCTGACAGCCTATGCTCCCAACTTATGCTCCTCAGATCTTGTCTTGCAGCATCGTATTTACCCTTCCCCCAACTGTAAATCCTACCCTGTTGCACGCACCTACCTCTCTCCATAACCAAGGTGAAAGTCACAGAACTGTGGTCACCATCACCAAAATGCTCACCCACTAACAAGCCCATCACTTGTCCCGGTTCGTTACCAAGTACCAAATCCAATATGGCCTCCCCTCTGGTCGGACAATCTACATACTGAGTTAGAAAAGCTTCCTGGACACACTGCACAAACACCGCCCCGACCAATCTACTTGATCTAAAGAGCTTCCAATCTATATTTGGGAAGTTGAAATCGCCCATGACTACTACCCTGTGGCTTCTGCACCTTTCCAAAATCTGTTTCCCAATCTGTTTCTCCACATCTCTGCTGCTATTGGGGGGCCTAGAGTAAACACCCAACAAGGTGACTGCTCCTTTCCTATTTCTGATTTCAGCCCATACTGCCTCCACAGGCAGATCCCCCTCGAACTGCCTTTCTGCAGGCGTTATACCATTTCTAATTAGCAACAGCACCCCCTCCTCCTTTTTTACCACCCTCCTGAATCTTACTGAAACCTCTGTAACCAGGAACCTCCAACAACCATTCCTGTCCATCTTCTATCCACGTTTCCGTGATGGCCACAACATCGTAGTCCCAAGTACCGATCCACGACTTATGTTCACCCACCTTATTTCTGATACTCCTTGTGTTGAAGTATACACACTTGAACCCATCTCTGTGTGCGCAAGTATTCCCTGTCAGTGCTACCTTCTCCACAGCCTCCCTACATTCTTGGACATCTTGAAAAACAGCTAACCTACTTACTGGACTACAAGTCCGGATCCCATCCCCCTGCCAAATTAGTTTAAACCCTCCCGAAGAGTGCTAGCAAATCTACCTCCCAGGATATTGGTGCCCTTCTGGTTCAGGTGCAACCCGTCCTGCTTGTACAAGTCCCACCTTCCCCAGAATGCAGTCCAATTGTCCAAATACCTGAATCCCTCCCTCCTACAACATTCTTGCAGCCACGTATTCAACTGCACTCTCTCCCTAGTCCTTGCCTCACTGTCACGGGGCACCTGACTCTGTCCGTCCTAGCTTTTAGCTTCCAGCCTAACTCCCTGAGCTCCTGAATGACCTCCCCACCCCTCTACCTACCTATGTTGTTAGTGCCAATGAGCATCACGACTTCTGGCTGCACACCCTCCCCCTTAAGGATTCTGAAGACACAGTCCAAGATGTCTCGGACCTTGGCACCTGGGAGGCAACAAACCATCCGAGAGTCTCGCCCATTAGCTTTCTGTGATCTGTATACACGGAGCCAGAAAGTCATTTTGCATCTCATAATAAGTACCAGATGAAATGTTTTAATTACCCAATACTACAGGGCCCGAGTGACACACAGTCACGCGCTCATGCGCGCACGCACACACACACACACTCTCACACATGCGAGTGAATGTGAGTGCAATCATCGAGCCCAATTCTCTAATCCCATTCTCTCCCTCATGTCCCTTCGTTCATTTAGACACAAGAACGAAAGCAAAATCATCTATTGGAGACGAGGAAAGAGAGAGAAAGAAAGAGAGAGAGAGAGAGATTGTGTGCAAGAGAGTGATAGTGAGATTATACATGAGAGAGACTGACCTCCCCCTGTCCCCAAGGGGCTCCTCTATCACACACCGCAATGAAATCAGACGCTGTGTTCAGGAGCAGGACATGGCCCGTGGAATTAGGACGTCTGTTCATGAGGACATTCAGATCTAGGAATCCATCAGACAATGACAGCAGAACAGAGAGAATCAAACAAAGAACTCGGTGCTGAATTTGTTGTGAATACAGAGCCAGTGATATACCGACCCTGTTGTAGCACAGTCGAGAGGATGTTTGCGTCTGTGTGTGGGATACATTTGATGGAGACAGTTTAAACTGAGTTGAACTCTGTGTCTCTGCTTGGGGAATGTCCGTCCTTCACATTTCTGACTGCGACATCATCCAGAATTGCACACAATATTCCAAAAATGGCTGAACCAATGTCCTGTACAGCCGCAATGTGACCTCCCAACTCCTATACTCAATACTCTGACCAATAATGGACAGCATACCAAATGCCTTCTTCACTATCCTATCTGCTTGTGACTCCACTTTCCAGGAGCTATAAAGCTGCATGCCAAGGTCTCTTGGTTCAGCAACACTCCCCTCGACCTGACCATTAAGTGTATAACACCTTGATTTGCCTTTCCAAATGCAGCACCTCACATTGATCTAAATTAAACTCCACCTGCCACTCCTTGACCCATCGGCCCCTCTGATCAAGATCCCGTTGTACTCTGGGCTAACCTTCTTCGCTGTCTACTACACCCCCAATTCTGGTGTCATCTGCAAACTTACGAACTATACCTCCTGCATTCACACCCAAACCATTTATATAAGTGATAAAAAGCAGTGGACCCAGCACTGATCCTTGTGGCACACCACTGGTCACAGGCCTCCACTCTGAAAACACAGTAAACACTGATGCAAAATACTCACTTAATATCTACCCCCATCTCCTGCAGGACCACTCATAGGCTGCCCTGCTGATCTTTGAGCAGCCCTATTGTCTCCCTAGTTACCCTTTTGTCATTAATGTATTGATACAATCCCTTGGGAATTCTCCTTAACCCTATTTGCCAAATCGATCTCATGTCCCCTTTTTGCCCTCCTGATTTCCCTCTTAAGGATACTCCTGCTGCCATTATACTCTTCCAAGAATTAACTTGATTTCTGCTATCTATCCCTGACATGTGTTTCTTTTCTAAACCAAAACCTCAATTTCTCTCGTCATCCAGCTTTTCCTTTCCCTTACCTTTCCTTACCATTCCCCCTAACAGCAACATATTCTCCCTGGACTCTCGTTGCCTCATTTTCGAAGGCTTCCATTTTCCAGCCATCCCTTTATCTGCAAAACATCCCTCCCCCTACTCCCCACTGAACTTTTGAATGTTCTTGCCTAATACCGTCAAAATTGGCCTTCCTCCCATTAAGAACTTTAACTTTTAGATCCAGTCTATCCTTTTCCATCGTTGTTTTAAAACTAATAGACACTTCGATTTCCTGCTGAATAAGGGTATAGTACATGAGTGTGGTGCTGGAAAAGCTCAGCAGGTCTGTCAGCATCCAAAGGGCAGGAGAATTGCCTTTTCGGGCATAGTCCATTCATCAGGAAAGTGAAACGTCCGAAACGTCGATTCTCCTGCTCCTTGGATGCTGCCTGACCTGCTGTGCTTTTCCAGCACCACACTCTTGACTCTGATCTCCAGCATCTTCAGTCTTCACTTTCTCCTGCAGTCTGTAATACAATCCCAATAAGATGATCATCCCTTTCTCATTTCTTAGTTCCACCCAAATAATTTCTTTCCATGTATTCTCAGGAATATCCTTCCCAAGTACAGCCGGGATATTATCCCTGATCAACAATGCCATTCCCTCCCCTGTCTTGCCCCCCCACCTTCCTATCCTGCCCTATTGGATTGGTATCAGGGAACATTAAGCTGCCAGTCCTGTCCATCCCTGAACCATGTCTCTGTAATCACTATGATATCCCAGCCCCATGTTCCTAACCATGCCCTGAGTTCATCCACCTTCCCTGTTAGTCCCCTTACATTGAAATAATGTTTGTCCTCCTATTTCCTGACACTATCATTGGGTTAACTCTATATGTGTACAAGATCAGCTGAACCCCTGGATATTAATTTCTGTGTGTCAAATCTGTTTCACAATCTAAGCCTGTCCTGATCTGGTGCCATTTGGAAATCCAAATACCCTTCAGTCCCTTCCTGACTCAGTTTAGGAAAACTGGTTCACTCACTTTTTAGATTAGAATTAGTCTAAACATTGTGGCACAGACAGGAAACACAGAGGGCTAACACCTTCAACATCTTAACATCTTTTCTGGGCTGATAGCATTTGTTCCAGTTAACCTGAGAATGTAACTTTTAAAACAATTTTGTGATTTACATGTGAAACAAGTGAAACGATCACGGTCATTCTCACAGATGGGAGACTTAAACAATCGAGGTATTTTTCAATGAGTAATTTCAGTCACATCACACTGTAAACTTTTGCTATAAATTCTGTGTTTTACAATTGTGTACTCCACAACCACCTGATGAAGGAGCAGCGCTCAGAAAGCTAGTGCTTCCAATTAAACCTGTTGGACTATAACCTGGTGTTGTGTGATTTTTAACTTTGTACACCCCAGTCCAACACCAGCATCTCCAAATCAGGGTAAAGTGGGAGACTGGGGAAGGCAGAGAGCAGTGGGATCTTGCTGTGTTCTTGGTGTCACTGATCTATTTTATTTCAAATCGATTTTTAGTTCCTTTCTCAGTCTGTCCCCTTCCGCTCCGAGGAGGGGTTTGGATCCAGGAGCTGAAACTCGGGACGGTGCAGAGACAGAGGGAATCAATTCATTTCTGCCCCGAGGAATCATCAGACCAGAGCCAGAACCAGAGAGAGAGAGAGGGAGTGAGACAGCAAGAGAGAGAGAGAGAGAGAATAATCAGAAACTGTCCCGTCTTCTTGTCGTTCATTTACACA
Source organism: Hemiscyllium ocellatum (assembly GCF_020745735.1). Taxonomy (NCBI): domain Eukaryota; kingdom Metazoa; phylum Chordata; class Chondrichthyes; order Orectolobiformes; family Hemiscylliidae; genus Hemiscyllium; species Hemiscyllium ocellatum. Next base: position 25,919,078 of record NC_083438.1, read on the forward strand.
CACACACACACACAGTCACTCGCACACACACACACACAGCCACAGACAGACAGACACACACACACACACACACACACAGACACACACACACACAGACACACATCGGGGAAAGGAATTGCGGAGTTCAGGCCGTCTCTGGGCCGAGTTCTGGGCTGGGCAAAGGGGCAAAAAGATGGAGAGGGAGCTGCTGCACAGTCTGATCCCACAGATGTCACTGCCTCCCTCTCTCACTCCAGCTCCCATCTCTACCTCTGTGTTCCCAACTCTCTCTCTGTCTATCCCACAACATTCCTTTAATCCCCATCCTTCCCAACTCCACCCTGTTCACATTCCCCTGTACATTCCCCTCCTACAGATCTCTGGGCCCTCCCTTGTTCCCAGGAACTGTTGAAATGTTCAATCTGCACCTCTCCCTCCCCACCCCCACCTCTCCCTGTCAGCCCTGTGGGATCTTGCTGTTCCTGCCTGAGGATCATTCTATCTGTTTAATACCATCACCCCCTCCCCGTCTCTCATTAGCTGTCTGTTGTATGTCTCTCTCTCTCTCTCTCTCTCTCTGTGGCTGTTCTTTCCTCATTCTCTCCCTCGATTTCTCTCTCTCCCTGGATTTTTTCTCTCTCTGTCTCTCTCTCTCTGGCTGTCTGTCTCTCCTTGGGATTTCTCTCCCTCTTTCTCTCCCTGACTTTTACTTTCTCTCCCTCCCTCCCTGTGTCTGCCCTTTTCTCTCTCTCACCCTCTGTCCTTATGTCTTTCCCCTGGGTGTTTTGTTCTCTCTCTCTGTCCTGTTCTCTCCCTGGGTTTTACACTCTCTCTGGTCTGCCCTCTGTTTCTCTCCCGGGGGGTTCATTCCGTGGGATCTTTCTCTGTCCTCTGCTGGCTCTGCCTCGGTGTTTCTCTCTCTCTCTTTCCCTGGTTTCACACTGTGTCTCTCCCTCTCCGTCTCTCTCTCTCTCTCTCTCTCTCTCTCTCCCAGCAGCTCTGTCTGTCTGTCTGTCTGTCTCTCTCTCTCTCTCCCTGGGATCTTTCTCTGTCCTTGGCTCGCTCTCTCTGTCTGTGTCCCTCCCTCTGTCTCTGTCCCTCACCTCACTTGCTTTCTCTCCCTCCACCTCCCTATCTGTCCCTCCCTCCGTCCCTCCCCCTGTCTCACTGTTCCTGCCCCTTGGGTTAGATTTGGCCTCAGTACCACTTGGTGCGGTACATGCTGTTAACACCGTGGGATCTTGCTGTTCTCTGTGTCTCCCATTGTTGTCCAAACGGTGGGTGGGGGTGGGAGAGATAAAGCCCCTTTCTCACTGAGCAGGGTGGCTGGGGGAAGCCTGGGATCTTGCTGTGCATGAAGAGACACACAGTCAAAAGGCCAGTCAGTCAGTGCACATCCTCCCTCTGACCCGACCCCCGTCAGCCCAGGGGCTCGGACTCGGTGAGGGGGGGAGAGGGGGAGGGGGAATTGTAGATGATGGAGACCCAGAGGGGGCTTTTATAGACAGTAGGGGTGGAAGGGGAGCGTTGTTACGGGGGCAGTTTGAGGGAAGGACAATTAGACCGGGACAAAGGTTTGAGGGGGGGACAAAATGTCTGGGGGAAAGTGCAAAGACCACTCCCTTCGTGACTCCCTCATCAGGTCCACACCCCCCACCAACCCAACCTCCACTCCTGGCACCTTCCCCTGCAACCGCAGGAAATGTAAAACTTGCGCCCACACCTTCTCCCTTACTTCTCTCCAAGGCCCCAAGGGATCCTTCCGTATCCGCCACAAATTCACCTGCACCTCCACACACATCATCTATTGCATCCGCTGCACCCGATGTGGCCTCCTCTATATTGGGGAGACGGGCCGCCTACTTGCGGAACGCTTCAGGGAACACCTCTGGGACGCCCAGACCAACCAACCCAATCACCCCGTGGCTCAACACTTTAACTCCCCCTCCCAATCCACCGAGGACATGCAGGTCCTTGGACTCCTCCATCGCCAGAACATAACAACACGACGGTTGGAGGAAGAGCGCCTCATCTTCACCTGGGAACCCTCCAACCACAAGGGATGAACTCAGATTTCTCCAGTTTCATCATTTCCCCTCCCCCCATCTTGTCTCAGTCGATTCCCTCGAGCTCAGCACCGCCCTCCTAACCTGCAATCTTCTTCCTGACCTCTCCGCCCCCACCCCACTCCGGCCTATCACCCTCACCTTGACCTCCTTCCACCTGTCACATCTCCATCGCCCCTCCCCCAAGTCCCTCCTCCCTACCTTTTACCTTAGCCTGCTGGACACACTTTCCTCATTCCGGATGAAGGGCTTGTGCCCGAAACGTCGAATTTCCTGTTCCTTGGATGCTGCCTGACCTGCTGTGCTTTAACCAGCAACACATTTTCAGCTCTGATCTCCAGCATCTGCAGACCTCACTTTTTATTCAAACTAACATCCCAATCACACAGAGCCCTCCCCAGGGAGCAGACTGACAGACGTTGCAATTTGACAGAGATTGCAGGGGTGGAGTCCACAAACCCCTCAGTGAGAATAGTTTGGAGGTGTCAGTGTTGGACTGGGGTGGGACAAAGTTAAAACTCACACAACACCAGGTTATAGTCCAACAGGTTTATTTGGAAGCGCTAGCTTTCAACGTGTCTGCGTGGGTTTCCTCCGGGTGAATTGTATAGTGATTTGTATCTGCCCCTTCTGGTTGTCAGTTCCAGTGTGTTGGGGTGGTTGCTTTCGTAGTTTAGGACAGCAGACAAAGGCAGAGTGACGGTCATCCTGGACAAAGCAGAGTACATCCAAAAAGCACAACAACTACTTGCAGATACCAACACCTACCAAAAGAGGGAGTTTGACCCCACCCCACAGCTCACCAATAGGATAAACAACACACTGAGGAACCTACAAAAATAACAGACAGAAAACCAGGTATGACCTACAGAGAATGAAACCTGAAAGCAACAACACCCCCAGATTCTATGGACGACCTAAAGTGCACAAACCAGATATCCCACTCAGACCCATAGTATCACTACCAGGGACACCATCACACAAACTGGCTAAAGAACTACAGCAGAAACTGAAACACCTGATCAACGGATCCAGACCCTCTATACAGTCAACACAGGAATTCTTGGACATCATCAGAAATATACACATAGACAAGGAAGAAACTATGGTCTCATTCGATGTAACGGCACTGTTCACCTCTATCGACAAAACCCGAACCAGAGAAACAATGGCCAACCTGCTGGACATACAGAACAGACAACAGGACATTGAACCTATCAACAAAGGCAGCATACTCAAACTACTGGACCTGTGCCTCACAACACACTTCACATTCAACAACCAAATATAAGAACAAATCAACGGCACACCCATGGGCTCACCCATCTCTGGACTCATAGCAGAAGCTCTAATGCAAAGATTAGAACAAACAGTCTTACCGCAAATTCAACCCAAACTCTGGGTCAGATATGTGGATGACACCTTTGTAATCATTAAAAACACAGAAATAGAGAACACACACCGGAATCCGATTCACTAGAGAGGAAGAAAAGGACAACCAACTCCCATTCCTAGACGTGATGGTACAGAGAACACCGAATGGAGAATTCACCACAAAGGTATACAGGAAAGCCACACACACAGATCAAGTCTGAAACTACGAAAGTAACCACACCAACACACACAAAAGAAATTGCATCAAGACACTGTTCAAAAGGGCCACAACACACTGCAGCACACCAGAACTGCAAAAAGAGGAAGAAGAACACCTCTACAACGTATTCGCCAAAAACGGATACCCCCGCAATTTCATCAACAGATGCCTAAGGGAAAGACCACGGAATGAGGACATGCCACAACTCAAAGGACTAGCCACACTACCATACATCAAAAACATCTCTGAACTGACAGCCAGACTACTGCGACCACTCAGACTCATAACAGCACACAGACCATCAGCCACTCTCAGACAACAACTCACCAGGACGAAGGATCCGATACCCAGCATGAGCAAAACCAATGTAGTGTACAAAATCCCATGCAAGGACTGCACAAAACACTACATAGGACAAATAGGAAGACAGCTAACGATCCGCATCCATGAACAGCAACTAGCCACGAAACAACATGACCAACTATCCTTAGTAGCCACACACTCAGATGACAGGGAACATGAATTCGACTGGGACAACACTACTATTATAGGACAAGCCAAACAGAGAACAGCCAGGGAATTCCTAGAGACATGGCACTCATCCACAGATTCAATCAATAAGCACATCGACCTGGACCCAATATACCAGCCACTGCAGCGGACAGCTGGAACTGACAACCAGAAGGGGCAGATACAAATCACTATAAATGCCGGAGGAAACATCACAGAAGCACTTCACAGGAGGCTCCCAAGCACTGAGGATATCACCTAGACAGGGGACGAAACATTTGCAACACAAATTCCCAGCTCGGCAAACAGAACCACAACATGTCTCTTAAATGTTGCAATTGTACCAGCCTCCACCACATCCTCTGTAGGTCATTCCATACATGCACCACCCTCTGCATGAAAAAGTTGCCCTGTAGGTCTTTTATATCTTTCCCCTCTCACCCTAAACCTATGCCCTCTAGTTCTGGACTCCCCGATCCCAGGGAAAAGACTTTGCCTATTTACCCGATTCATGCCCCTCATAATTTTATAAACATCTGTAAGGTCACCCCTCAGCCTCCGAAGCTCCAGGGAAAACAGACCCAGCCTATTCAACATTTCCCTATAGCTCAAATCCTCCGACACTGATACTATCCTTGTAAATCTTTTCTGAACCCTTTCAAGTTTCACATCATCTTTCCGATAGGAAGGAGACCAGAATTGCACACAATATTCTAACAGTGACCTAACCAATGTCCTGTACAGCTGCAACATGACCTCCCAACTCCTGTACTTAATACTCTGACCAATAAAGGAAAGCATACCAAACGCCTTCTTCACTATCCTATCTACCTGCGACTCCACTTTCAAGGAGCTATGAACCCTCACTCCAAGGTCTCTTTGTTCAGCAACACTCCCTAAGACCTGACCATTAAGTGTATAAGTCCTGCTAAAATTTGGTTTCCCAAAATGCAGCACCTTGCATTTATCTGAATTAAACTCTTTCTGCCACTTCTCAGCCCATTGGCCCATCTGGTCCAGATCCTGTTGTAGTCTGAGGTAACCCTCTTCGCTGTCCACTACAACTCCAATTTTGGTGTCATCTGCAAACCTACTAACTGTACCTCTTATGCTCACATCCAAATCATTTATGTAAATGACAAAAGGTAGAGGACCCAGCACTGATCCTTGTGGCGCTCTACTGGTCACAGGCCTCCAGTCTGAAAAACAACCCTCCATTACCATCCTCTGTCTTCTTCCTTTGAGCCAGTTCTGCATCCAAATGGCTAGTTCTCCCTGTATTCCATGAGATCTAACCTTGCTAATCAGTCTCCCATGAGAAGTCTTACTGATGTCCATATGGATCACATCTACTGCTCTGCCCTCATCAATTTTCTTTGCTCCTTCTTCAAAAAACTCAATCAAGTTTGTGAGACATGATTTCCCACGCACAACCCATGTTGACTATCCCGAATCATTCCTTGCCTTTCCAAATGCATGTACATCCTGTCCCTCAGGATTCCCTCCAACAACTTGCCCACCACCGAGGTCAGGCTCACTGGTCTATAGTTCCCTGGCTTGTCCTTACCACCCTTCTTAAACAGTGGCACCATGTTTGCCCACCTCCAGTCTTCCGGTACCTCATGTGTGACTATTGATGATACAAATATCTCAGTAAGAGGCCCAGCAATCACTTCTCTAGCTTCCCACAGAGTTCTCGGGTACACCTGATCAGGTCCTGGGGATTTATCCAACTTTAACCATTTCGAGACATCCAGCACTTCATCCTCTGTAATCTGGACATTTTGCAAGATGTCACCATCTATTTCCCTACAGTCTATATCTTCCATATCCTTGTCCACAGTAAATACTGATGCAAAATATTCATTTCGTATCTCCCCCATTTTCTGTGGCTCCACACAAAGGCCACCTTGCTGATCTTTGAGGGGCCCTATTCTCTCCCTAGTTACCCTTTTGTCTTTAATATATTTGTAAAAACCCTTTGGATTCTCCTTAATTCTATTTGCCAAAGCTATCTCATGTCCCCTTTTTGCCCTCCTGATTTCCCTCTTAAGTATACTCCTACTTCCTTTGTACTCTTCTAAGGATTCACTCAATCTATCCTGCCTATACCTGACATATGCTTCTTTCTTTTTCTTAACTAAACCCTCAATTTCTTTAGTCATCCAGCATTCCCTATACCTATAGCCTTCCCTTTTACCCTGACAGGAATGTACTTTCTCTGGATTCTTGTTATCTCATTTGTGAAGGCTTCCTATTTTCCAGCCGGCCCTTTATCTGCAAATCATCCCTCCCCCATCTCCCCCACTGAACTTTTGAATGTTCACTGTGTGGCCTTCCTCCCATTTAGAACGTTAACTTTTAGGTCCAGCCTATCCTTTTCCATCGTTGTTTTAAAACTAATACAATTATAGAATTATGTTCGCTGGCCCCAAAGTGCTCCCTCACTGACACTTCGATTTCCTGCTGAATAAGGGTATAGTACATGAGTGTGGTGCTGGAAAAGCTCAGCAGGTCAGTCAGCATCCGAAGGGCAGGAGAATTGCCTTTTCAGGCATAATCCATTCATCAGGAAAGTGAAACATCCGAAACGTCGATTCTCCTACTCCTTGGATGCTGCCTGACCTGCTGTGCTTTTCCAGCACCATACTCTCGACTCTGATCTCCAGCACCTTCAGTCCTCACTTCCTCCTGCAGTCTATAATACAATCCCAATAAAGTGATCATCTCTTTCTCATTTCTCAGCTCCACCCAAATAATGTCATTCCATGTATTCTCAGGAATATCCTCCCCAAGTACAGCTGTGATATTATCCCTGATCAACAATGCCATTCCCTCCCCTGTCTTGCCCCACCTTCCTATCCTACCCTATTGGATTGGTATCAGGGAACATCAAGATGCCAGTCCTGTCCATCCCTGAACCATATCTCTGTAATCACTCTGATATCCCAGCCCCATGTTCCTAACCATGCCCTGCGTTCATCCACCTTCCCTGTTAGTCCCCTTACATTGAAATAATGCTTGTCCTCCTATTTCCTGACACTATCATTGGGTTAACTCTCTGACATATGTGTACAAGATCAGCTGAACCCCCTAGATATTAATTTCAGGTTTTCTCACCACTTTAAACAGAAGCGTTCTGCTTTTTCTATTCTTCCTGCAGATCTGAACCTGCCCTCCCTCAGGGACAAAACCTCCCTGGGTCTGAATGTGTGAAAGTGTGGAGGATAACTCCCTGGATATATTCAGGAAAGAGCCTGATGATCCTTTGCCAGATTAAAGACATCACGGAGTATGGAGAGAAAGTGGTGTCGAGATAGAGGATCAGCCGTCATCGTACTGAATGGGAGAGCAGGGTCAGAGGGGCTGAATGGCCTCCTCCTGCTCCTGGTTTCTCTGTTTCAGTTCAATGTCCTCCAGAACATCTCACCCTGAGAACTCTCTGGGACTGTATCAGGGAAGCACCACAGTCTCTGTTTTCAGTCAGACATTGCTCCATCTTGAGAATGGGATGTGTCTTTGCAGAGGCTGTTTACACTCGGTCTGGGGAGGGACATGGTCCCCAGGATTCCTGATGGTGTCTCAGTAAAACCCTCACAGCAAGGCCTTCCTTGCTCTTTACCCTCTGCCATGGGGATCCCATGAAGGTTGATGGGAGACAGTGTCAGTGGAATGCTCAGGGTCTAATTCCTTCACCTGGATGAGAGAAGGTCTCCAATTGGGACCGAGAGAAACATTGATGCCCGTGGGACTAAAGGGTCAGTGACAGAACGGATACACCATCGGCTCAGAGACAGAATACAGGGCAGAGGTTAATGCGGCTTTCAGATTGGAGGGAGCTCCAGGCTCAGACACGTTTGGAACTGTTTGCAGCAAAACAGAATTGGTCCCTGGTCAAGTTTCACTGCAGGCTGTAGTAACCTGATGCCTTTTCCTCACTTTCTTCCTCCAATCCCTGGTAAGATCTGCTCCTGCATTATTTGTCCTCCTAACTGCACCAGCCTGTTCAATTAAGACCAGAAGACATAGGGGTGGAAGTAAGGCCATTCGACCCATCGAGGGCACTCCGCCATTTAATCATGGCTGATGGGCATTTCAACTCCACTGACCCGCACTCTCCCCATAGCCCTTCATTCCTTGAGAGATCAAGAATTTATCAATCTCTGCCTTGGAGAGATGTCCCAGCCTCCACTGCACTCCATGGCAATGAATTCCACAGATCCACCACTCTCTGGCTGAAGAAAAGTCTCCTCATTTCCTTTCTAAATTGACCCCCTGTAATTCTAAAGGCTGTGCCCATGGGTCCTAGTCTCCCCTCCGAACGGAAACAGCTTCCCAGTGTCCACCCGTTCTAAGCCATGCATTATCTTGTAAGTTTCTCTTCGATCTCCCCTCAACATTCGAAACTCTAATGAATACAATCCCATGATCCTCAGCCGTTCATTGTGTGTTCGGTCTACCATTCCAGGGATCATCCGTGTGAATCCCCACTGGACACGTTCCAGTGCCAGTGTGTCCTTCCTGAGGGCTGGGGCCCAAAATTGGACACAGTATTCTAAATGGGGCCTAACTAGAGCTTTATGAAGTCTCAGAAGCTGCTTTTACATTCCAACCCTCCTGAGATAAATGACAACATTACATTCACTTCCTTAATCACGGACTCCACCTTCCAGTTGACCGTTAGAGAATCCTGGGCGAGCACTCCCAGATCCCTTTGTACTTCAGCTTCATTGCTGGGCTTTGTCTCTGAAGTTGAAAAACCCCGTACCTCCTCTTCACAATTTACTTTCCAATCAATCTGTGTCAAATCTGTTTCACAATCTAAGCCGGTCCTGATCTGGTGCCATTTGGAAATCCAAATACCCTTCAGTCCCTTCCTGACTGTCGGTCACTGTGAGAGCGTTTGTCTGATTCTCTCCCATCTTTTAGATCACATGGGAACCTTGAGTTGGTCCGTGCTGGGTACTTTCTCCCCCCAGTCCCACTGTTTCCAAGTCTGGAAGGCTAGAGTTGTAAGGAGAGCCTGGGACTTTTTTCCCTGGAGCACAGGAGGCTGAGGGGTGACCTTACAGAGGGATATATAATAATGAAGGGCAAATGCTTCAGGGGACGGGGAATGATTTAAAAAGGACCTGAGGGGCAACTTTTGAACACAGAGTGTGCTGCATGTATGGAAGAAGCTGCCAGAGGAAGTGATAGAGGCGAATACAATTACAACATTTAAAAGACATTAGGATCGTTGTGAGGATAGGAAAAGTGCAAATGGGACTGGCTCGGTTTAGGAAAACTGGTTCACTCACTTTTTAGATTAGAATTAGTCTAAACATTGTGGCACAGACAGGCAACACAGAGGGCGAACACCTTCAACATCTTAACATCTTATCTGGGCTGATAGCAATTGTTCCAGTTAACCTGAGAATGTAACTTTTAAAACAATTTTGTGATTTACATGTGAAACAAGTGAAACGATCACGGTCATTCTCACAGATGGGAGACTTAAACAATCGAGGTATTTTTCAATGAGTAATATCAGTCACATCACACTGTAAACTTTTGCTATAAATTCTGTGTTTTACAATTGTGTACTCCACAACCACCTGATGAAGGAGCAGCGCTCCGAAAGCTAGTGCTTCCAATTAAACCTGTTGGACTATAACCTGGTGTTGTGTGATTTTTAACCTTGTACGCCCCAGTCCAACACCGGCATCTCCAAATCAGGGTAAAGTGGGAGACTGGGGAAGGCAGAGAGCAGTGGGATCTTGCTGTGCTTTTGGTGTCACTGATCTATTTTATTTCAAATCGATTTTTAGTTCCTTTCTCAGTCTGTCCCCTTCCGCTCTGAGGAGGGGTTTGGATCCAGGAGCTGAAACTCGGGACGGTGCAGAGACAGAGGGAATCAATTCATTTCTGCCCCGAGGAATCATCAGACCAGAGCCAGAACCAGAGAGAGAGAGAGAGAGAGAGAGAGAATAATCAGAAACTGTCCCGTCTTCTTGTCGTTCATTTACACACACACACACACACGCAGACACTCACAGACACACACACACACTGTCACTCACACACACACACACACACAGACACTCACAGACACACACACACTGTCACTCACAAACACACACACACACACTGTCACTCACAGACACACACACACACACAGACACTCACAGACACACACACACACTGTCACTGACACACACACACACACACACAGACACTCACTCACACACACACACACACACACAGACACTCACAGACACACACACACACAGTCACACACACACAGACACTCACACGCACACCCATAGATACATACACAGACACACACACACAGACACACACACACACGCGGAGTTCAGGCCGTCTCTGGGCCGAGTTCTGGGCTGGGCAAAGGGGCAAAAAGATGGAGAGGGAGCTGCTGCACAGTCTGATCCCACAGATGTCACTGCCTCCCTCTCTCACTCCAGCTCCCATCTCTACCTCTGTGTTCCCAACTCTCTCTCTGTCTATCCCACAACATTCCTTTAATCCCCATCCTTCCCAACTCCACCCTGTTCACATTCCCCTGTACATTCCCCTCCTACAGATCTCTGGGCCCTCCCTTGTTCCCAGGAACTGTTGAAATGTTCAATCTGCACCTTTCCCTCCCCACCCCCACCTCTCCCTGTCAGCCCTGTGGGATCTTGCTGTTCCTGCCTGAGGATCATTCTATCTGTTTAATACCATCACCCCCTCCCCGTCTCTCATTAGCTGTCTGTTGTATCTCTCTCTCTCTCTCTCTCTCTGTGGCTGTGCTTTCCTCATTCTCTCCCTCGATTTCTCTCTCTCCCTGGATTTTTCTCTCTCTGTGTCTCTCTCTCTGGCTGTCTGTCTCTCCTTGGGATTTCTCTCCCTCTTTCTCTCCCTGACTTTTACTTTCTCTCCCTCCCTCCCTGTGTCTGCCCTTTTCTCTCTCTCACCCTCTGTCCTTATGTCTTTCCCCTGGGTGTTTTGTTCTCTCTCTCTGTCCTGTTCTCTCCCTGGGTTTTACACTCTCTCTGGTCTGCCCTCTGTTTCTCTCCCGGGGGGTTCATTCCGTGGGATCTTTCTCTGTCCTTTGCTGGCTCTGCCTCGGTGTTCCTCTCTCTCTCTCGTTCCCTGGTTTCACACTGTGTCTCTCCCTCTCCGTCTCTCTCTCTCTCTCTCTCTCCCAGCAGCTCTGTCCTCTGTCTGTCTGTCTGTCTGTCTCTCTCTGTCCTTGGCTCGCTCTCTCTGTCTGTGTCCCTCCCTCTGTCTCTGTCCCTCACCTTGCTTGCTTTCTCTCCCTCCACCTCCCTATCTGTCCCTCCCTCCGTCCCTCCCCCTGTCTCACTGTTCCTGCCCCTTGGGTTAGATTTGGCCTCAGTACCACTTGGTGCGGTACATGCTGTTAACACCGTGGGATCTTGCTGTTCTCTGTGTCTCCCATTGTTGTCCAAACGGTGGGTGGGGGTGGGAGAGATAAAGCCCCTTTCTCACTGAGCAGGGTGGCTGGGGGAAGCCTGGGATCTTGCTGTGCATGAAGAGACACACAGTCAAAAGGCCAGTCAGTCAGTGCACATCCTCCCTCTGACCCCACCCTCTTCAGCCCAGGGGCTAGGGCTCAGTGAGGGGGGGGGAGAGGGGGAGGGGGAATTGTAGATGATGAAGACCCAGAGGGGGCTTTTATAGACAGTAGAGGTGGAAGGGGAGTGTTGTTACGGGGGCAGTTTGAGGGAGGGGCAATTAGACCGGGACAAGGGTTTGAGGGGGGTGCAAAATGTTTGGGGGAAAGTGCAAGAGTTGGGTTTGGGGAGGGGCAAAAAGTCTAGGGACAGGCAGAAATGCAGGGGCAGGAAAATGGGATGGGGTCCAGGTGGGGGTATGGAAGTTGCTGAGTTGGGGCAGTTTCCAAAATTTGAGGGGGTTAGAAATAAAACAGAGGAGGGGGAGAAATCAATGAAATGATATCCCGCTCCCCCACCCCTCGACATTTTTGACTCTACCCTCAGTTGTGGGCATAATTGGCAGGGGGCAACATTGTTAGGGGGCAAAATTGAGTGACATAAAATAGTGGGCACAGGAGTGGCATAAAATATGAGGGATGGAGGGAGGGGGCATCTATGGGGGAGTTAGTTGGTGGGAAGGAAATAAAGCTACATCGGGTGGGGGGGCATTTAGACAGGGGGTTGGGGGGATTTAGTGGGAGGGGGGAACAGACTGGGTTCAGACACAACATCCCATGGGAACCGTAATTGGGGAATATTTGGGGAAGGGTCAGGCTGTGCGGGGGAATCAGATAAAGCCCCTTTCTCAGAGAGTGGAGAGGTGATGGGAGACTGGGATCTTGCTGTGCCCCCCCACGGGCAGCCTCCTCACATGCTCTCTGTGTGGGTTGGTCAGGATGGGGGGTAACAGGGAGAAGAGGTGCCCATAAGAAGTGGGGATTTGATGGGGGGCTATTTGGGGGCAAGTCCAAGGAGCCCGGGACAGGACCCCTATCATTTCAGGAGGGGAAGTAGGTGCTAGGCACGCTGGGCCGAACGTCCTCTTCCTGGGGTGTGAAGGAGTCTGGAACTGGGATCTTGCTGTGCATCGATGATGTTGGGGGGGTGGGGGTGGACTCACAGGCTGCTCCGCCCACACAGACTCATTTACCAAAGCCCAGGGGGTGGGGCTCAGTGGGGGGAGGGGGAGGGGTATAGAGGAGACAGAGGGAGGGGAAGAGGCAAAAATACAGGGGGTGACAAATGGGGAGGGGGGTTTCTATAATTGGTGCAGGCTCACAGGGGGCACATCTTGGGGAAGGGGGCAGAAAATCAGAGGGGGGGTTACAAAATGGGGGCAACTGTGTTCCCCCACTCCCATTTTTGATCCTTAACCCCACTCCCCGTCCCCCAACTCTCAGAGCCCTGATCAGGAGGGGTAAGATTGTGCGTGTGTGGGTGTGGGGGGGGGGGTACGATTTGGGGAGTGGGGAAGGTGAAGGATTGGGAGATGCTAAATTGTGGCCACTTCAGGGTGGGGGTGGCAGAAAAACCAGGGAAAGGGGGAATTTTATAGAGGGGGGCGTGAGGAGTGTTTGGGAGGGTGGGATGTGGAGGGGTATAAAGGTACATGGGTGGGGGGGGAGGAGGGGGCAAGAAGCAACAGTGGGGGAGAGAGAGAGAGAGAGACTGTGGGGGAGAGAGAGAGAGAGACAGCAAGAGAGAGAGAGAGAGAGAGACAACGAGGGAGAGAGGGAGGCATTAAGGGAGAGAGGGACACAGACAGACAGAGAGACAGACAGACTGAGACAGAGACAGAGAGTTTGGTTCTGGGAACTACACATACAGTCAGAAAATCCTGAGAGAATCTCAGCAAATACCCCCTCTCTTCCCAGCCCAGTGTGTGTCAGGGGGACTACAGTCAGGCTCTTAGACACTAGTGTGGGACCGATGTTGAATATTTTCAAACTGCACTGAGACAACTAACAAGGCTTCAAACTAAAAGAGGTGAACAAACGAGGAATGGGAACCCTTTGCTGCCTGAGAATTAACATCTCAGTGGGCAACAAGATCCAACAAGGTTCCTGTGCTGGGAATTAACATCCCAATCACACAGAGCCCTCCCCAGGGAGCAGACTGACAGACGTTGCAATTTGACAGAGATTGCAGGGGTGGAGTCCACAAACCCCTCAGTGAGAATGGTTTGGAGATGTCAGTGTTGGACTGGGGTGGGACAAAGTTAAAACTCACACAACACCAGGTTATAGTCCAACAGGTTTATTTGGAAGCGCTAGCTTTCAACGTGTCTGCGTGGGTTTCCTCCGGGTGCTCCGGTTTCCTCCCACAATCCAAAGATGTGCTGGTTCGGTGAATTGGCTGTGCTAAATTGCCCGTAGTGTCAGGTGAAGGGGTAAATGTAGGGGAATGGGTCTGGGTGGGTTGCGCTTCAGCGGGTCGGTGTGGACTTGTTGGGCCGAATGGCCTGTTTCCACACTGTAAGTAATCTAATCTAATGTAAGAGCGCTGCTCTTTCATCAGGTGGTTGTGGAGAATAAGATTGTAAGACACAGAATTTATAGCAAAAGTTTATGGTGTGATGCAATTGGAATTATAAATTGAAAAAGACCTAGATTGTTTGTTAAGTCTCTCAGCTTTTAGAATGAACATGTTGGTTTCAGTTCTTTCATATATAAATCTCAGAACATTTTTAAAGTTAGATTGGTGTCATGTCGGCCCAGATAGTGTATTGAAGGTGTGAGGTGTCCTGTGTGAGTCTGTCTGTGTCCCAACAGTCAAACTGATTCTAACCTAAAAAATGGATTTCCAGAATTTTCCATGGAGCAAAATAAAATGTAATTCTGCAAGCACAAATTGACCCCAAACATCTTTGGTCCAGCCTGTCCATGCCGACCAGATATCCCAACCCAATCTAGTCCCACCTGCCAGCACCCAGCCCATATCCCTCAAAACCCTGCCTATTTATATACCCATCCAAATGCCTCTTAAATTTGGGAGAAGATTTGTAGCTCGGGTGCTCGTTGTGGTTCTGTTCGAGAAGCTGGGAATTTGTGTTGCAGATGTTTCCCTGTAGGTGACATCCTCAGTGCTTGGGAGCCTCCTATGAAGCGCTTCTGTGATGTTTCCTCCGGCATTTACAGTGATTTGTATCTGCCCCTTCTGGTTGTCAGTTCCAGTGTGTTGGGGTGGTTGCTTTCGTAGTTTAGGACAGCAGACAAAGGCAGAATGACGGTCATCCTGGACAAAGCAGAGTACATCCAAAAAGCGCAACAACTACTTGCAGATACCAACACCTACCAAAAGAGGGAGTTTGACCCCACCCCTCAGCTCACCAATAGGATAAACAACACACTGAGGAACCTACAAAAAAAACAGACAGATAACCAGATATGACCTACAGAGAATGAAACCTGAAAGCAACAACACCCCCAGATTCTATGGACGACCTAAAGTGCACAAACCAGACATCCCACTCAGACCCATAGTATCACTACCAGGGACACCATCACACAAACTGGCTAAAGAACTACAGCAGAAACTGAAACACCTGGTCAACGGATCCAGACCCTCTATACAGTCAACACAGGAATTCTTGGACATCATCAGAAATATACACATAGACAAGGAAGAAACTATGGTCTCATTCGATGTAACGGCACTGTTCACCTCTATCAACAAAACCCTAGCCAGAGAAACAATAGCCAACCTGCTGGACATACAGAACAGACAACAGGACATTGAACCTATCAACAAAGGCAGCATACTCAAACTACTGGACCTGTGCCTCACAACACACTTCACATTCAACAACCAAATATATGAACAAATCTACGGCACACCCATGGGCTCACCCGTCTCTGGACTCATAGCAGAAACTGTAATGCAAAGATTAGAACAAACAGTCTTACCGCAAATTCAACCCAAACTCTGGGTCAGATATGTGGATGACACCTTTGTAATCATTAAAAACACAGAAATAGAGAACACACACCAGAATCCGATTCACTAGAGAGGAAGAAAAGGACAACCAACTCCCATTCCTAGACGTGCTGGTACAGAGAACACCGAATGGAGAATTCACCACAAAGGTATACAGGAAAGCCACACACACAGATCAAGTCTGAAACTACGAAAGTAACCACCCCAACACACACAAAAGAAGTTGCATCAAGACACTGTTCAAAAGGGCCACAACACACTGCAGTACACCAGAACTGCAAAAAGAGGAAGAAGAACACCTCTACAATGTATTCGCCAAAAACGGATACCCCCGCAATTTCATCAACAGATGCCTAAGGGAAAGACCACGGAATGAGGACATGCCACAACTCAAAGGACTAGCCACACTACCATACATCAAAAACATCTCTGAACTGACAGCCAGACTACTGCGACCACTAAGACTCATAACAGCACACAAACCATCAGCCACTCTCAGACAACAACTCACCAGGACGAAGGACCCAATACCCAACATGAGCAAAACCCCATGTAGTGTACAAAATCCATGCAAGGACTGCACAAAACACTACATAGGACAAACAGGAAGACAGCTAACAATCCACATCCATGAACAGCAACTAGCCACGAAACAACATGACCAGCTATCCTTAGTCGCCACACAGTCAGATGACAAGCAACCTGAGTTCGACTGGGACAACACTACTACTATAGGACAAGCCAAACAGAGAACAGCCAGGGAATTCCTAGAGACATGGCACTCATTCACAGATTCAATCAATAAGCACATCGACCTGGACCCAATATACCGGCCACTGCAGCGGACAGCTGGAACTGACAACCAGAAGGGGCAGATACAAATCACTATAAATGCCGGAGGAAACATCACAGAAGCACTTCACAGGAGGCTCCCAAGCACTGAGGATATCACCTAGACAGGGGACGAAACATTTGCAACACAAATTCCCAGCTCGGCAAACAGAACCACAACATGTCTCTTAAATGTTGCAATTGTACCAGCCTCCACCACATCCTCTGTAGGTCATTCCATACATGCACCACCCTCTGCGTGAAAAAGTTGCCCTGTAGGTCTTTTATATCTCTCCCCTCTCACCCTAAACCTATGCCCTCTAGTTCTGGACTCCCCGATCCCAGGGAAAAGACTTTGCCTATTTACCCGATTCATGCCCCTCATAATTTTATAAACCTCTATAAGGTCACCCCTCAGCCTCCAATGCTCCAGGGAAAACAGCCCCAGTCTATTCAACCTTTCCCTGTAGCTCAAATCCTCCGACACTGATACCATCCTTGTAAATCTTTTCTGAACCCTTTCAAGTTTCACATCATCTTTCCGATAGGAAGGAGACCAGAATTGCACGCAATATTCCAACAGTGACCTAACCAATGTCCTGTACAGCTGCAACATGACCTCCCAACTCCTGTACTCAATACTCTGACCAATAAAGGAAAGCATACAAAACGCCTTCTTCACTATCCTATCTACCTGCGACTCCACTTTCAAGGAGCTATGAACCCTCACTCCAAGGTCTCTTTGTTCAGCAACACTCCCTAAGACCTGACCATTAAGTGTAAAAGTCCTGCTAAGATTTGGTTTCCCAAAAGACAGCACCTTGCATTTATCTGAATTGAACTCTTTCTGCCACTTCTCAGCCCATTGGCCCATCTGGTCCAGATCCTGTTGTAGTCTGAGGTAACCCTCTTCGCTGTCCACTACAACTCCAATTTTGGTGTCATCTGCAAACCTACTAACTGTAACTCTTCTGCTCACATCCAAATCATTTATGTAAATGACAAAAGGTAGAGGACCCAGCACTGATCCTTGTGGCACTCCAATGATCACCAGGTCTCCAATCTGAACAACAACCCTCCATTACCATCCTCTGTCTTGTACCTTTGAGCCAGTTCTGTATCCAAATGGCTAGTTCTCCCTGTATTCCATGAGATCTAATCTTGCTAATCAGTCTCCCATGAGGAATCTTACTGAAGTCCATATGGATCACATCTACTGCTCTGCCCTCATCAATTTTCTTTGTTACTTCTTTAAAGAACTCAATCAAGTTTGTGAAACATGATTTCCCACGCACAAAGCCATGTTGACTATCCCGAATCAGTCCTTGCCTTTCCAAATGCATGTACATCCTGTCCCTCAGGATTCCCTCCAACAACTTGCCCACCACTGAGTTCAGGCTCACGGTCTATAGTTCCCTGGCTTGTCCTTACCATCCTTCTTAAACAGTGGCACCATGTTTGCCAACTCCAGTCTTCCGGCACCTCACCTGTGACTATCGATGATACAAATATCTCAGTAAGAGGTCCAGCAATCACTTCTCTAACTTCCCACAGAGTTCTCGGGTACACCTGATCAGGTCCTGGGGATTTATCCAATTTAACCGTTTCAAGACATCCAGCACTTCATCCTCTGTAATCTGGATATTTTGCAAGATGTCACCATCTATTTCCCTACAATCTATATCTTCCATCTCTTTTTCCAAGTAAATACTGATGCAAAATATTCATTTAGTATCTCCTCCATTTTCTGTAGCTCCACACAAAGGCCGCCTTCCTGATCTTTGAGGGGCCCTATTCTCTCCCTAGTTACCCTTTTGTCTTTAATATATTTGTAAAAACCCTTTGGATTCTCCTTGATTCTATTTGCCAAAGCTATCTCATGTCCCCTTTTTGCCCTCCTGATTTCCCTCTTAGATATACTCCTACTTCCTTTATACTCTTCTAAGTATTCACTCGATCTATCCTGTCTGTACCTGACATATACTTTCTTCTTTTTCTTCACCAAACCCTCAATTTCTTTAGTCATCCAGCATTCCCTATAGTTACCAGCCTTCCCTTTCACCCTGACAGGAATGTACTTTCTCTGGATTCTTGTTATCTCATTTCTGAAGGCTTCCCATTTTCCAGCCGTCCCTTTACCTGCGAACATCTGCCCCCAGTCAGCTTTCGAAAGTTCTTGCCTAATATCGTCAAAATTGGCCTTTCTCCAATTTAGAACTTCAACTTTTAGATCTGGTCTATCCTTTTCCATCACTATTTTAAAATGAATAGAATTATGGTCGCTGTCCCCAAAGTGCTCCCCCACCGACACTCAGTCACCTGCCCTGCCTTATTCCCCAAGAGTAGGTCACGTTTTGCACCTTCCCTAGTAGGTACATCCACATACTGAATCAGAAAATTGTCTTGTACGCTCTTCAGAAATTCCTCTCCATCTAAACCTTTTAACACTATGGCAGTCCCAGTCGATGTTTGGAAAGTTAAAATCCCCTACCATAACTACCCTATTATTCTTACAGATAGCTGAGATCTCCTTACAAGTTAGTTTCTAAATTTCCCTCTAACTATTATGGGGTCTATAATACAATCCCAATAAGGTGGTCATCCCTTTCTTATTTCTCAGTTCCACCCAATGTGTAGTGCAGAGGGGTCACCTGTCATGTGACATGAACCCCAGGTCCCAGTTGAGGACATCCCTGTGGAAACAGATTTTTTGGTGCAACCCGTCCATCCCGACCAGATATCCCAACCCAATCTAGTCCCACCTGCCAGCACCCGGCCCATATCCCTCCAAATCCTTCCTATTTATAAATCCATCCAGATGCCTTTTAAATGTTGCAATTGTACCAGCCTGCACCACTTCCTCTGGCAGCTCATTCCACACACGGACCACCCTCTGTGGGAAAAAGGTTGCCCCTTAGGTCTCTTTTATACCTTTCCCGTCTCACCTAAACCTATGCCCTCTAGTTCTGGAGACCCCCACCCCAGGGAAAAGACTTTGTCTATTTATCCTATCCATGTCCATCATGATTTTATAAACCTCTATAAGGTCACTCCTCAGCCTCCGATGCTCCAGGGGAAACAGCCCCAGCCTATTCAACCTTTCCCTATAGCTCAAATCCTTCGACACTGGCAGCATCCTTGTAAATCTTTTCTGAACCCTTTCAAGTTTCACAACATCTTCCCGATAGGAAGGAAACCAGGATTGCATGCAATATTCCAACAGTGGCTTAACGAAAGTCTTGTACAGCCGTAACATGACCTCCCAACTCCTGTGCTCAATATTCTGACCAAGAAAGGAAAGCATAACAAACGCCTTCTTCACTATCCTATCTACCTGCGAGTCCACTTTCAAGGAGCTATAAATCTGCACTCCAAGGTCTCTTTGTTCAGCACCACTCCCTAAGACCTTACCATTAAGCGTATAAGTCCTGCTAAAATTTGCTTTCCCAAAATGCAGCAACTTACATTTATCTAAATTAAACTCCATCTGCCACTCCTCAGCCCATTAGCTCATCTGGTCCAGATCCCGTTGTAATCTGAGGTAACCTCCTTCGCTGTCCAATTTTTGTAAGATCTGCAAACTTACTAACTATACCTCTGCAGCTTTCATCCAAATCATTTACATAAATGATGAAAAGTAGTGGACCCAGCACTGATCCTTGTAGCACTCCAATGATCACCAGGTCTTCAATCTGAAAACCAACCCTCCATTACCACCTTCTGTCTTCTACCTTTGAGCCAGTTCTGTATCCAAATGGCTCGTTCTCTCTGTATTCCGTGAGATCTAACCTTGCTAACCATCCTCTCATAGGGAACCTTGTTCGAATGCCTTACTGAAGTCCATATAGATCACATCTACTGCTCTGCCCTCATCAATTTTCTTTGTTACTTCTTCAAAAACCTCAGTCAAGTTTGTGAGACATGATTTCCCACACACAAAGCCCTGTTGACTGTCCCTAATCAGTCCTTGCCTTTCCAAATACATGTACATCCTGTCCCTCACGATTCCCTGCAACAACTTGCCCACCACCGAAGTCAGGCTCACTGGTCTGTAGCTCCCTGGGCTTGACCTTACCACTCTTCTCAAACAACGGCACCATGTTAGCCAAGCTCCAGTTTTTCGACACCTCACCTGTGACTATCGATGATACAGATATCTCAGCAAGAGGCCCAGCAATCACTTCTCTAACTTCCCACAGAATTCGAGGGTACACCTGATCAGGTCCTGGGAATGTATCCACTTTTATGCATTTCACGACAGCCAGCATTTCCTATTCTTTAATATGGACATTTTGCAAGATGTCACCATCTATTTCCCTGCATTCTATGTCTTCCATGTCCTTTTCCACAGTAAACACTGATGCAAAATGCTTATTTTGTATCTCCACCATCTCCTTCAGCTCCATACAAATGTTGCCTTGCTGATCTTTGAGGGGCCCTATTGTCTCCTTGGTTACCCTTTTGTCCTGAACGTATTTGTAAAAGGCATTTGGATTCTCCTTAACTCTATCTTGTCCCGTTTTTGCCCTCCTGATTTCCCTCTTAAGTATACTCCGACTGCCTTTATACTCTTCTAAGGATTCACTCGATCTTCCTGTCCAAGCCTGACATATGGTTCCTTCTTTTCCTTTACCAACCCCACAATCTCTTTCATCATTCAGCATTAGTCATCCAGTCATTCAGTTATTCAACTCCAACTTCAAATACACAGGAGGCGCAGGGTTAAGGTGAGAGGGGGAAAGTTTAAAGCAGATGTGCGAGGAAAGTTTTATTCCACAGAGGGTGGGAGGTGCCTGGAACACATTGCCAGGGGAGATGGGAGGAGATACTGTCACAGAGTTTAAGGGACATTTGGACAGACACGTAAACAGGCAGGGAATAGAGGGATACGGACCATGTGCAGGCAGAGGGGGTTAGTTTAGAATGGCATCACGGTCAGCACAGACACGGTGGGCCGAAGGGCCTGTTCTTGTGCTACACTGCCCTACATCCTCTATGTTCCCCACTATTATTTCCCCAGCCTCATTCTCGAGGGCTTTGTAACTGTTTCAATGGCCATGAATGTGCAGAGAGAGGGAGCAGGATCAAAGGGTTAAATGGCCCGTTCCTGTTCCTGCAGTTACACAGAAACAGTGACTCGCATTCAAATACCAAAATATCGAAGTTGTTTCGAAGTAGATTATTCAGTAATGAGAGAGCTCCGTTTGTGTTTGCGTTCACCTCCTGCTCACATTTCAGGCATTCTTTCTCCCATTGGGAACTCTGAAGTGCTGTAAATTATATCAAATGTTACACAACTGCAATTAGTTTCATTGCTTCGGCCTTGAGGTATTAGCTGCCCAAATTGGAGGTAAAATTACAGGTTGCAATAATAAGTGTGAGGCTCAGAGAAACAGCAATTCCTGCAAATGCCTGACATTTGTAGACGGAGCAGCTTTTCAAGAGTCAGAGTCACAGATGTGCAGCACGGAAACAGACCCTTCGCTCCAACACGTCCATGCTGACCAGATATCCCAACCTAATCTAGTCCCATTTGCCACCACTTGGTCCTTATCCCTCCAAACCCTTCCTATTCATATACCCTTCCAGATGCCTTTTAAATGTTGTCATTGTGCCAGCCTCCACCATTTCCTCTGGCAGCTCATTCCATGTTCGCACCACTGTGTGTGGAAAAGTTGCCCCTTAGGTTCCTTATATAGCTTACCCCTCTCACCCTAAATCGATGCCCTCTAGGTCTGGACTCCCCCTATCCTATGAAAAAGACTTTGTCTATTTATCCTGTCCATGCCACTCATGATTTTATAAACCTCTAGGAGGTCACCCCTCAGCCTCTCCCTATAGCTCAGATCCTTCAACCCTGGCAACATCCTTGTAAGTCTTTTCTGAACCCTTTCATGTTTTACAACATCCTTCAGACAAGAAGGTGACCAGAAGTGCCCGCAATATTCCAAAAGTGGCCGAACCAATGTCCTGTACAGCTGCAACATGACATCCCAAATCGTGTACTCAGTGTACTGACCAATAAAGGAAAGCGTACCAAACACTTTCTTCACTATGTAATGACCTGTGATTTTACTTTGAAGGAACTATGACCCTACAGTCCAAGGTCACTTTGTTCAGCAACATTCCCCAGGACCTTACCATTAAGTCTATTAAGTCCTGCTCGGATTTGTTTCTCCAAAATGCAGCACCAAACATTTACCTAAATTAAACTGCATTTGCCACTCCTCAGCCCATTGGCCCACTGATCAAGATCCCATTGTATTCTGAGGTTGAAGATCTACGACCCCTCTTGGTTCGAGATCGGCCAAAAGAATCAACGAATGTGGTCTGTTCAAAAAGCAAGGGCCATTAGTTGATTGAATTAAGGCCCCTTGACACAATTCTATCCAGCAACACAGAGGTTAAAGCTTCTGTGTTCTGTGGTGAAGTTGTGCAATTCCATTTGAAAATTACCATTATTTATATGTTTCTAAAGAGGTAGTACAGCCTCATTACAAGAAAGACCAATACAATAAGGTGATATGATTTACAACAAGTTAATTCATTGATATTTCCCAGCAAAGGGTTCTTAATTAGATGAAAATTGTAACACTGTGACATGATTGACAACATGCTAATCCAATGGTATTCCTTGGAAAAGAAATCTTATTCACGTAAATTGTTACGCCATGAATTAGTTCAAGGTTAGTTCAAATGGTCAATTAATGTGTCAGTATTCACTTTATGAAAATTCTATTGTCCTCTTAACTTTGAATTTCAGCTTAATTCTGCAAATCAGCAGTCCAGGTTCACAGGGTACAATCACTATTCTCAGCCATTTTATAGTTTTCTTCTTAAATTGAAAAATCATTTGGTGGTTAATAAAAATCTACATATACCTGTTGCCTAAATTCAAATTTTAGATCCTCATTCCCCTCTTTGGTCATTCTATGACCACACCATAAAGGCATGGATCAAATTATTCCAATTTGATGGCAGCAAAAGACTGCCGTGCTTCCTCTTCATCCGAAGGGGAACCAAGGGCAGGCAACAGTGTTTCCTCATCTTCATCTCAGTGGAGAAGAAGCATTTTCTGGGTGGAACCGATACGGTCAATAGAAGGAAATATTTTAAGCAATAATACTGAACTATAGCAATACCAACAAAAAGATCAATTAAAACAACAGCACCATCCATAGCTATATTAATTAGCCAGTTGTACCATGAGCCAAAACCCCAATCTCCCCATCCCGCACCTTCACTCATTTGGTTGACAAAAGTGCGAACATTATCAATATGTTCAGTAATGTTTTCGATAAGATCAGTGACCCCCCCCCCACTTAATGTATTTTTCTTTAACTATAGAGCAACTCCATCTTCCTTCACAAGTATGTAATCGGTTTTGTCGGGTAAATAGACGCAATTCTGAAAGCACGTCTCTGATTTCTGTTTAGTCAGAACTCATCTAATTTCCAAAAATTGTAAGTCTGCAAATGAAATAATTACGATTTTGATGACTAATAATTCCTGAAGACCCTCCTAATGAAAGAACGCTCAGAGCTGCATATGCCAATGAGTGAGTTTTGTTTCTTGATATAGCCTTTGGATTCTTCCATTCTGCACAGAAGGCAGGAGAAACTGAACATTTAAAAGGGGAATTATGATTTCGTTGCCAGGTAATTGGACAGGGAACAGGAGTTGGAAGGAGTGTTCCGACAGCTACGGCATGAGGAGTACTTGCTTCATTTAGGACAAGGTAGTTAGATACTTTATTATAATTGAAAAAACTCCTGGTTTAGTGCAGAGACTAGAGGGCCTTTCCCAGTAAGAAGCGGGCCGATCTTTGTAAATTCCTGGGGTATGGGGATAATCCATGATTATATACTTTGGGTCTGGGTGCTGAGGGTGAAAATCATCTCATCGAATAAGGTGAGTTTCCTGATAAGAAACATGGTCGACATCCCAAAACGGTTCTACCCGTCCCATCAATTGGGAAAATATTTGTGCCGCTAGGGGTATCATAATAAAGGTGGGTGTTATTACCCTCTCCACATAGAGTTTGAATTCCACTCGTAATAGGGATACATTTTTCGTTCAGGCATACACGTGAGATGCAAGGTCCTTCAGAAAAGCAGTGGCGACTAAAACATTTAATCATAGCACAGGGAAAAAAAATAGGCACTCTTACATAAGTGCACCCCCATTCCTTCCCCTTGCAGCAATTTGGACAGGATATTGCAGATTTATTGCAGGAAGTCCTTAAACAAGTAGCAGGTGGGGATAGGTAATAACTAAAAAGATATTATGTGCTGGAAATACTTTAGCACTATTCCATACCCCCATGTTAGGATTTGGAAGAATAAAAGGGGTCAGGGAGTCTCTTGCTGAAATAAGAGTCTCTTACTTCATCCACTCCAAAACTTTTATTATGGGTTTCAAGAAATGTCCCCCCTTTGTCTCTATTACGACGTGATCTATCTGAAAGGGGACAAGGCTTACCAGGAATGCCCATAGTACAAATGTAATCAAACTGGCACACAACACCTTTACAGGGTAAAGACCATTTAGACCTGTTCTGTAAATGAACCGTTCATCTTTTTGATGCAGTTGACCACCGCAAAAGTCATTCTTGGCAACATTCAGTCTTTCGGCACACAAGGACATCTTCCTGGCATAGTTGGTACACAGTCTCTGTTTGTGCAGGGAATCTGTCCCTTCTTGTGCACAATGCTGGCAATGACGAGGCCACACAGCAGGTCAAGTCGATCTTTATCATCTCCCCCCTTGCAAGCTTGGAGATTGCGAAGTGTCCATTGTAAGAAAGGATAAACCATTTCTTCCTTGTATATAAGTATATACAATATGCATATAATCGATTAAAATAGGCAGCAGCGAAAAAAACCACCAACTAAACCACCCTCTTCTGGCTTGAGAATCACGGGAGTACCTAATTTGAGGCCATAATTTGTGCTCTTCAGCCCTAAGGGCAATTTTGAAACAAATAATTCTCAAATTAATCAAACTCAAATAGCCACTGGAGTAAATATATTGCCCATACTGGCAAATTGCTTGTTCATTTTAAACTATGCACTAGAGATTCCCTTCTTATTTTATATGGAAAAGCCCAGGCATGGGTGAATTAAGCAAACCTATCTTTATAAATCCAGCTTTGCTGGGATGTATTACTCTTTGAAATGTTCCGACTAAAAACATCAATATTGTCTAAAATTTAGATTAGTTCTGCAATATATTGTATTCTCTCTTTTAAAAAATCAATCATTAACCTTGTGCCCAATTAAATGGCCTGATCTACAGCTTTAGTTCACAGTAATTCGAATTAAATGTAGAAATCTGATGATGAGTTTGAGCAGAAAAGTTGGTCGGAGGACAATGCTGTCCCCAAATTATGGTCACATGACACAAAGCTTTCAAACCACACTGAATTTGTTTGAATATTGAGCCCACTGTAGAAGATAGATATTGGTACAGTCTTAAACTTATAAATCATCACTGTTCAGTATTAAATACCTAAGTGAAGATAATAGCTCAGCCAGACACTCCTTCTTAGATCTAACAGCCCAATCCAAAAATAAATCAAATCAACCACCTGGTATTCTTATAACGTCCATATACAAAGCAAAGATATTGGGCTGAGGTCGATGTATGAAATCAACAACTTGATAATTCAGTCAGTAGTAGATTGTAGTATAAAGTACCTGTAGTTATTTCAGAAATGGAAATTTACAAATTACTTCCAAATTTCAAAACAATATTGAAAACAATCCAAACACTAAACCCATATGATTACAACCAGTATGCAATAGAGAAACCAACCTCGACATTGTGAATTGGCACTGAACAGACAGTATCATTCCCCCGTGATGTTTGAACCTTACCCAAGTCTGGCATACGCATCCTTATCCTGTGTCTAATTGGGTTTTGCTGGGGACCCAATGGGATCAGAAGTTTGGGGTGTAAGGCTGCCTGCTTGGCAGCTGCATATATTTGCCTATTACGTTAGAAACAGTATCAGTTTCATCCACATGAGCCAAACATCTAGATAATCTTCAAATTGATTGAACAAAATAGCATTACTATAACACTGCCCCCTTGGGGGTTAAAAATCTCCAGTGTTCCCACATGGCTGAAAAATCGTGGATCATATTAAAAGCACAATGAAGGGTCAGTGTGTATTAGTAGATTTTCCTTTTGATAGGATGAAAGCATGTTGATTTCCAACATCAGCTGCGAGGTATCATGAAAGACACATTACTCCCCATTGGCCACATTTCAACAGTTAAAGCAAGGATCAGGCATTTCCTGTGAAAAACTGGTGATTTGTCCTCTGCCTCTTGCTTGTGGTAGAGGATGACTGGAATTAGGAGGTTTACCCCAAATGTCATTGGAACTTTGAGGGTTAATTCTCATGAAAACTTCCTTGGTTCCCCCATGGGGCCTTTCTAGGGCAATGAAAGGTCCAAAGGAGGGGACTGCCTCAAGTTCGGCAGGTTGGAGTCCGGCAGTCACGAGCCCAGTGATATAGGCTGTTACAATTAAACTAGGCCGGGGACTGACACCTGGTGGTGGGAGGGAGTCCCTCTGCCATACCTACAATTGCAGCCTTGAATGTGTGCAGATCCACTATGACGTCTGGGTAGTTGTTGAGGTGCCTCCTCTTGAACTACAAATTCTGATTTTACACAGGTTGGAGGTCTGTCTTCACTCTGCTGATTTCACAAGGCCATAATATAATGATGGAGTTGATTAGGGGTGGCTTCAACCCAGTCTAGATTGTTTGTTTTGACTGCTGTGACTACAGAAAGTGGCAGGCAGTTTAATAGCATAGATGGGCGGCGCGGTGGCATAGTGGTTAGCACAGCACCAGAGACCTGGGTTCAATTCCCACCTCAGGCAACTGTCTGTGTGGAGTTTGCACATTCTCCCCATGTCTGCGTGGGTTTCCTCCGGGTGCTCCGGTTTTGTTCCAGCACATTCACTTTCAGAACTTCAACAGGTTTCATAGCACCATTTGCAGTTAATTCAATCCCCAATTAGGTGGCAGTATCCTACCACAAATGCAAAACTGATTCTTTGTGCCTCACATCACAAAACTATCGCCATCATCCAATTAACCCTTTCGTTCACGCTCCCATGTTACATTGCCAAATCAATTGCTGAGCGGTTTAACAAATTGAACAGCATTAGGGCCACCTCAGGGCCATTCTTCATCACCCAATGTTTTGTTGAGACCTCCAGACAGTTTTCTAAAGGCCTCAGACTTTTCAGGGAATTTTTCACATAATTTCACCAACGTTGATGATGGACCATCTGTTCTGTCTGTGTAATTACCCATTTTAAAATTACTTCAGTTTTAGAGCAACTAAATTTTTAAAAAAAATTATTACTCACTGATCAGACTTCCACAAACCCTCATCAATTTCACAAACCTCTTTTTAAAAAAACACTTTTAATATAAAATAATGTGATATTTTTTCTTTAAAAAGATCAACTTAAGTTTTTTAAATTATTAATTTATTATTGTTATTATTCATTACCTTATGAGTATGTATTATATTTTATGATATCAATAATAACCTATTATTAAAAACTGGGGGCCTCTTGCCTCCCAAGAAACTTCAAAGATCAGGGACCACCTGCCTCCCTGAGAGCTTCAAATATCCACGTTTTTTTTAAACCCGAAGATTAACGAAGTTCGAGCGATCGGAGTTTTTTTAAACCCGAACATTAACAAATCTCGGGAGATCAATTTTGTTTTACTTCAGAAATCAAAGCTCGGGAGATAGAAGTTTTTTTTAAAAACCCAGACATTAACAAAGCTCGGGAATTCAGATTTGAAGCCTCCCCTCAGAGTTCAGCAATTTTTCGAAGACCACTGTCTGTAAGTACCACCCTCAACTTCAATTAATCTCTCCCCACTGTTTTTTGTAAACATTTGAAAAGTCCCCCCACCCCAGACCCAACCCTTGCTGAGAGCGATCCTTTCGGGGTGAGGGGTCACGCCAGACATCACTTGGCTTCACTTGGAGGTCACCACTGATGATGTTACCTTGTCAGGTAATGAAATGTCTGGATATCAAACCTACAGCTCAGCGAGCAAACCTACACCCTCAACCTCAACCTGAGCTACAAACCTTCACAAACCTTGAGAGACACCACTTGAACCAGAGGAAAACCAAACGCTCTTAAAATACTCAGATCTGGCCGGCGGAATTCCTCAACACTCAACAGTGAAGGACATTTAACTCTTTCACCGCTGTTCACAATCTGTCCGAGCCGAAACGTGTCACGGCACCAAAATGAAGCCCTGCGGCCCCTCAAGAGGGGCCACTTGGTTCGAGGTCGGTCAAAAGAGTCGACAAATGCGGTCCGTTCAGAAAGCAAGAGTCGTTAGATACTTGAATTAAGGTACCTTGACACAATTCTATCCAGCAACATGGAGATTGAAGCTTCTGTGTTCCACAATGAAGTTGCGCCACTGTTTTGAAAATTACACATTATTTATATGTTTTTTTAAGAAATAATACAGCCTTAATTACAAGAAAGACCAATCACGTTTGCACATTCTCCCCGTGTCTGCATGTGTTTCCTCCGGGTGCTCCGGTTTCCTCCCACAGTCCAAGAATGTACAGATTAGGTGAATTGACCATGCTAAATTGCCCTTAGAGTTAGGTGAAGGGGTAAACGTAGGGGAATGGGTCTGGGTAGGTTGCTCTTCGGGGGTTCGGTGTGGACTTGTTGGGCCGAAGGGACTGTTTCCACACTGTTCGTAATCTAATCTAATCAAATCTGAGCATTAATAGCATTTAAATTCCAAGCACAATCGCTCATAGGACTCATAACATTCTTTAAAACGTTCCAAAAAATCCTCAGCAGACTCTTTATTTTTGGGGCAAAGTTCAAGGATACAAGTAAAGTCAATAGGCTTTGCCAGTATAACAGATGCAGCAGTGAGATTATTATCTTGTCGCTGATGTTCCTGGACTACAGCATTAGCGAAAGCAGTAAAGTTATTGAGAATTAAGTGAAACAGCTGTACATTCCAAAGACTGATCAACCTGTAAGGAAGAGTTTGAAATGGGAGAAATGACCAATCACGTTTGCACATTCTCCCCATGTCTGCGTGGGTTTCCTCCGGTTTCCTCCCACAGTCTAAAGATGTGCAGGTTAGTTGAATTGGCCAGGCTAAATTGCCCATAGTGTGAGGTGCAGGAGTAAGTGTAGACCATAAGACATAGGAGTGGAAGTAAGGCCATTCGGCCCATCGAGTCCACTCTGCCATTCAATCATAGCTGCCTTGAAGACATTTAGTGTCCCGGCCTCCACTGCACTCTGCGGCAATGTATTCCACAGGCCCACCACTCTCTCGCTGAAGATATGTCTCCGCATTTCTGTTCTGAATTTACCCCCTCTAAGTGTAAGGCTGTGTCCACGGGTCCTAGCCTACCTGCTTAATGGAAACAATTTCCTAGCGTCCACCCTTTCCAAGCCATGTATTATCTTCAAAGTTTGTGAGAAGATTTGTAGCTCGGGTGCTCGTTGTTGTGGTTCTGTTCGCTGAGCTGGGAGTATGTATCAGTTCAAGGTTAGTTCAAATGGTAAATTACTGTGACAGGATTCATTTCATGAAAACTCTATTATCCTCTTATCTGTGAATCCCCCATGAGATTCCCAGCATCATGAACATCAGCCATAAGCCAATTCGATTCAGTCCATGTGACATCAAGGAATGACTGAAGGCACAGGATGTTGCAATGGTCATGAACCCATCTAAAATGCCTGCAACAGCACTGGGACAAGATGCAATGCAGTACCAAAGCAAGAGTGGTGCAGAAAACCCTCCCCAACCCATGACATGGACGCTCAGGGGAAGCAAAAGAATCGGCACATAAGAAGCTCCCAGCCCAACTCCAGCACACTGACTGGGAACCATATCACCATTCACACAGTCAGAGAGTTGGACAGCACGGAAACAGATCCTTTGGTACAACTCTTCCATACCGACCAGATATCATCATTTAATCGAATCCCATTTGCCAGCATTGGCCCATATCCCACGTTTACGGCTGTAATCATGTTTTGAAGGAGACAGGGTGAGGTGTGTCACAAAGGTGATCTGTAAAAATGGTAATATGGAACACTGCTGCCTCACAGCGCCACGGACTCGGGTTCGATTTCATCCTCAGGCGACTGTCTGCATGGAATTTATTCATTCTCCCCATGTCTGCTTGGGTTTCCTCTGGGTGCTCCAGTTTCCTCCCACAATCCAAAGATATGCAGATTAGGGTGAATTGGCCATGCTAAATTGTCTGAGCTGAAATGTGTTGCTGGAAATGCGCAGCAGGTCAGGCAGCATCCAAGGAGCAGGAGCATCGACGTTTCAGGCATGAGCCTTTCTCTCACAGACAAGACCTCCCTCCGGATCCTCCACTTCACACTTGCAGCCATGCACCCCTACCGATATTCCCTGCAATTAGCCCTACCCCAGCTCAGGACAACACTGTCACAGACACTCCAGCATCTGCAGTCCTCACTTTCTCCATGCTAAATTGTCCCATAGTGACCAGGGATGTGCAGGTTAGGGTGGATTGGCAAGTCTAAACTGTCCCATAATGCCCAGGCATGTACAGGTTAGGGTGGATTGGCCATGGTAAGTTGTCCCATAGTGTTCAGGGATATGCAGATTAGTTGTTCAGGGTGAGGACCAGTTCAGTCAAACAAATGAGAGTGTCGTTGGAAGGGTACTATTGGGGAGAGGAAGAAACGGAGGGCTTGGAGGCCCTGGTCATGGCAGATGGAAGTGTAGAGGGATTGGATATCCATGGTGAAGATATAACTGTTAAGGGTGAGGACCACTCCTGATGAAGGGCTTTTGCCTGAAACGTCAATTTTCCTGCTCCTCGGATGCTACCTGACTTGCTGTGCTTTTCCAGCACCACTCTAATCTAGACTCATGTGCAGATCAGTGTAGAGTAGTAAGGGAATGGGTCTGGGTGGCTTCCTCTTCAGTGGGCTGGTGGGGACTTGATGGGCCAAAGGGCCAGTTTCCACACTGTAGGGATTCTGTAGATTCTATGGGAACAGATTGGGGGTGAGAAGTATGTTATATCACCTTTCACACTGATTTTTATTAGATTACGAGACGATCTTTTCTGGATGTTTCAGTTTTATTATCAGAGGGGTGTCAGCCTCTGCTCTGTAACAGATAGACCAAACCATGAGCCAACATTTCATGATGTAGATCACCTCAGAGACAACACACCAGACAGCAGCAGCTGACATTACAAATAGGCTGCAATCAAAGCTGCAACTGCTCGAGCAGTGATGACAGATCCAGACACAATCACTGGGCGAGTTACAGAAGCTGACAGCTCCATGATGTTTGATGTGTCCTTCTTTATGATTTGGTGAAATTCATCCTAAAAACATTCAACTGCATTTATATTTGCTGTTAATATCTCCATCATGTCTTTTGATGTCACAGATTCATGATTGAGATTGGAGTTGTTCACACTGTCATGTTGGACCATCAGGTACAGGAGCAGAATTGGCCCATCGAGTCTGCTTCCCATTGGATCATGGCTGATATGGTTCTCAACTCCATTCTCCTGCCTTCGCCCCTAACCTATGGTCCCCTCACTAATCGAAAACTAATCCATCACTATATTGAATACACTCAGTGACGTGGCCTCCATAGCCTTCTGCAGCAGTGAGTTGTACAGAGACACCACTCTCTGGCTGAAGAAACTCTTCCTCATCTCAGTTCAAAAGGGTCGCTCCTTCACTCTCAGGCTGTGCCCTCGGGTCCTAGTCTCTCCTCCTTGTGGAAATATCTCCACCACGTCCATTTTATCCAGGCCTGTCAGAATTCTGTAGGTTTCAATGAGATCATCACCATCCTTCCGAACTCTATCAAGAACAGACCCAGAGTCCCCAGTTGCTCTGAGAACAATGATCGATTTTTGTACGTTAAAACCTCCAAAGGGATTTCATAAATACATTAGTACATAGAAAAGGGTAACTTAGGAGAAACTAGGGCCCATCAAAGATCAGCAAGGCACTACCCGTGTGGAGCCACAGGAGATGGGGGAAGGTAATGAAGGAGTATTTTGCATCAGTGTTTACTGTGGAGAAGGACATGGAATTCATAGAATGTGGTGTCTTGTTGAAAAATGTGCGTATTCCAGAGTGGAATGTGCTGGACAGTCTTAAAATGCATAAAAGTGGATAAATGCCCAGCACCCGTTGAGGTGTACCCTCGAACTCTGGAGGAATGTCAAGAAGTGATTGCAGGACCCCTTGCTGCAATATTTGCACCATCAATAGTCACAGGTGTAGTGCCAGATGCCTGGAGTTTGGCTTTTTCAGAAAGATGGTAAGGAAGTGTAGCCCATGGAAGTGTAGACCAGTGAGCCTGTCATCGGTGGTAGGCAAGTTGTTGGAGGGACCTGAGGGATAGTATTTAAATGCATTTAGAAAGGCAGGGAGTGATTAGGGATAGTCAGCATGGCTTTGTGCATGGGAAATTATCTCACAAGCTCAACTGAGTTTTTGTGAAGAAGTAACAAAGTGGATTGATGAGGGTAGAGTGGTATATGTGATATCTATGGACTTCAGTAAGGTGTTCAATAACGTTCACCTTGGGAGGCTGGTTAGCCAGGTTAGATCTCATGGAGTACAGGGAAGACCAACCATTAGCATACAGAAACTGGCTTGAAGGTAGAAGACAGGGGGTGGTTGTGGACAGAGGTTTTTCAGACTGGAGACCTGTGAACATTTGTATGCATCAAGGATCGGTGCTGGGTCCTGCTTTCATCATTTATACAAATGATTTGGATGTGAACACTGGGGCCACAATTAGTAAGTTTGCAGATGACACCAAAATTGGAAGTGTAATAGACAGCAGCAAATAAAGTCACCTCAGAGTACAATGGGACTTGATTCGATGGGCCAGTTGACTGAGGAGTGGCAGATGCAGTTTAATTTAGATAAATGTGAGATGTTGCAATTTGGAAAAGCAAATCAGAGCAGGACTATACATTTATTGGTAAGGTGCTGGGGAATATTGCTGAACAAAGAGACCTTGGAGTGCAGGTTCATAGTTCCTTGAAAGCAAAATCACAGTAGATAAGCGAGTGAGGAAAGTGTTTGGTATGCTTTCCTTTATTGGACAGACCATAGTGTATAGGATTTGGGATGTCATGTTGCAGCTGTACAGGACATTGGTTCAGCCACTTTTGGAATACTGTGTGCAATTCTGGTCGCCTTACTGTTCGAAGGATGTGGTGAAACTTGAAAGGGTTCAGAAAAGATTTATAAGATGTTGCCAGGGTTGGAGGATTTAAGCTATAGGGAGAGGCTGATTTGGCTGGGGCTGTGTTCCCTGGAGCATTGGAGGCTGAGGGGTGACCTTGTAGAGGTTTATAAAAATATGAGGGGCATGGGTAGGATAAAACAGACAAAGTCTTTTCCCTGGGGTTGGGGAGTCCAGAACTAGAGGGCATAGGTTTAGGTGAGAGGGGAAGACATAAAAGAGACTCAGGGGCAACGTTTTCACCAGAGGGTGGTACTTATTTGGAATCCGCTGCCAGAGGAAGTGATGGAGGCTGGTACAATTGCAACATTTAGATTACTTACAGTGTGGAAACAGGCCCTTCGGCCCAACAAGTCCACACCGACCGCCGAAGCGTAATTCCCCATACCCCTACATTTACCCCCTACCTAACACTAAGGACAATTTAGCATGGGCCAATCACCTGACCTGCACATCTTTGGACTGTGGGAGGAAACCGGAGCACCCGAAGGAATACCACGCAGACTCGGGGAGAAACGTGCAAACTCCACACAGTCAGTCGCCTGAGGCGGGAACTGAACCCGGGTCTCAGACGCTGTGAGGCAGCAGTGCTAACCACTGTGCCACCGTACCGCCCACACGGTCACCAAGGGGTTTGGATTTGGATGGGTATATGAATAGGAAGGGTTTGGAGGGATATGGGCCGGGTGCTGGCAGGTGGGACTAGATTGGGTTGGGATATCTGGTCAGCATGGACGGGTTGGACCGGAGTATCTGTATCTGTGCTGTACATCTCTGTGACTCTATGACTGACGTCAGGAAGGGACTGAAGGGTATTTGGATTCCAAATGGCACCAGATCAGGACAGGCTTAGATTGTGAAACAGATTTGACTCAGATTGATTGGAAAGTAAATTGTGAAGAGGAGGTACGGGGGTTTTTCAAACTTCAGAGACAAAGCCCAGCAATGAAGCTGAAGTACAAAGGGATCTGGGAGTGCTCGCCAGGATTCTCTACGGTCAACTGGAAGGTGGAGTCGTGATTAAGGAAGCGGAGTGTAATGTTGTCATTTATCTCAGGAGGGTTGGAATGTAAAAGCAGCTTCTGGACTTCATAAAGTTCTAGTTAGGCCCCATTTAGAATACTGTGTCCAATTTTGGGCCCCACCTCAGGAGGACACACTGGCACTGGAACGTGTCGGCAGAGATTCACGGATGATCCCTGGAATGCTAATCCTAGGATACGATGAATGGCTGAGGATCATGGGATTGTATTCATTAGAGTTTAGAAGTTTTGAGGAGAAA